>NW_022145594.1:28519457-28696957 GCF_000002235.5 Strongylocentrotus purpuratus
AGTTTTTATTTAAAGCAATTTAAAGGAGTGTAACCCCGGGCGATTTCACCACCCGTCTAAATCCGGATCTTGATTAATCTACCTCTTTACCATCCGTTCCCTTGATCCCCGCCACACTAAACGGATCAACACTACTCCCCCTGTATTGTAATGAGAATAAGCGACTGTACATACGCGTCTAATACATCGTATGTATTCTTTTTGGCCTGTTTCGTGAATGACAAATCTCTAACTCGCTAACGGCAATAAGGGTATTAATCAGAACTGCAAATCTACAATCAGTAAAAAGCAACAAATGCGGTACTGCAATTGTGATTTTCGCGTGTACTAGGCATTAAGAACATAACGTCCTAAAATGTATCTGATGTTGTTGCAGTTAAAGGCTAATTTTGTTACGTAATCAAATTTAATGCTCTAATCTTTGTTTAGTGCCTCGTTCAAAATTATTGTTTTTACTTGTTCAAACAAATAATTACATTTTAATAGTCAGAATGCGAGTTGCATACATTACGTGTTGTTAGGTGAGACAAGCGATAAAATTTGTCCTACAATTCGCATTCTGACTATTAAAATACAATGCTCGATTATTCGTTACAGGTGAATAAAATAATTTATTACAAGGCACTTAACAAAGAAGTGTGCATTCAATTTGATTACACGAAAATGGTGTATTGAATATGAAACCCTGAATTCACTAACCGGCTCCACCCCCTGCTTTACTTTTTATTCCTACATCGTGCTCTCACAGGTCGACTATCGCCTTCTAATCCATTTCTAAAATCATTTATTATTTTCAAACTTTTATTTTAACCCTTGTCAGTGGGATTCAGTAGTTGCTCATTTGAAGGTGAAACAGGACCATGGGTCGATTAATAAAGGGTTTTCTAAAAAGTGGAAAACTGAAAAGCATGCGGTCAACTTCTGAGAACAGGGAAAAAAAGAGGGAAATTGAGAGAGAGAGAGAGAGAGAGAGGGGGGGAGGAGGGAGAGAGAATGAGAGATGGAGGGAAAGAGAGGGGGTGCTTGAGAATGATATCCGAAAATTGCATGGTGATTCATGCACTAGATGGCGCTCTTCATTTTCATTTAAATGAACTGTTCCACCATTTCGCATAACCATTTCATTTCATTTCCCTCTCATTTTCACTTTGTAACGAATGGAATCACCTATCACTTTCTAAATCAAACGCTTCTATGGGTTTTTTACCGACGTTTCCAATAATTCATCCTTAGAGAAAACCAAAACTCCCTTCAGTCAATACTCATGTTTGCGGCTCTCAGACCACACGCCATCTACGTTGAAAGCAATCAACTTTCAAGAATCAAGAAGTAAACGATGCTGATTATCATTATCATCAATTTTGTCTTTCTTCGAACGGGGATATTAAAAATAACCTTTTAAAGCTCTGTGTTTTGTAAAATGTAATGCTTTTTGTTGAAAGGGTTAAGATCATTATCGACATTGAGTGAAATTACGTTCATACAGAACAGTCTTTAAACATTTTTTGTTGAATAACCATTGCATTTATCTTAAAGGCATCGTTTAACAGTGTTAAATCTGAAATGCATGGTCCTACATGTTATCAGTGTCTGTCATATGGTGTAATATTGAAGCCCTAACAAAATTGCGCTTCAAAATGATCATGAAGTGCCTCAAAAAATTAAAAAATCTTTGAGTGACCGGTTTTACCATACTCATTTTCCCCAATAGATTGTAGTGTTATGAAAATCTTTAGAAGAACGCAATATTTGATTTCGACTTTCAATCATAAATATCTTGATAATCAGACAGGCGATCGGCTTGGGGTTCCTGACTGACCTAAAGGTGTATAAATATGATTGCAGCATGAGCTAAATCCAGGATGTTGTTTCAGAATCTGAGACAGAGTTACCCAATCCCTTTAGTATGGAAAAAAGAAACCTTTGTAAATCATTATTTGTACGATTGCATTAGAAAAGTAAACTAAACGGTAAAAAAACAATCATGGAATAAATGAAGCCATATGCCTACTCATAATTATGTCAAACCTTAAATTAGCCTTCAGCATTTTTGAGATTCCCTGCAGTAGTCAGGCTCCATCCGACAGTACAGCTGCTGTTATTGTTGACTGTCTTGACATGAGCTATTTGTCGAGAGTATTAATAGTTTAATATCTTCTGTACACATTATGGACGTTATGGGGTTTTCAGTTTTCTTCAGTCTTCTCCTTGTTCTTTTTCCTTTCTTCTTCGTCTTCTTCCTCTGCTACTTCTTCTTCATCATCTTCTTCCGTTTCTTCTTCTTCTTCTTCTTCTTCTTCTTCTTCTTCTTCTTCTTCTTCTTCTTCTTCTTCTTATTCTTTTTCTTCTTCTTCGTCTTCTACTTCTTCTTCGTCTTCTAATTCTCCTTCTTCTTCTTCCATTTATTATTCTCCTTTTTCTTTTCCTCCTCCTCCTCCTCCTCCTCCTCCTCCTCCTCCTCCTCCTCTTCCTCCTTCTCCGTCTTCTTCTTCTTCTTCTTCTTCTTCTTCTTCTTCTTCTTCTTCCATTTCCTCTTATTCTTCTCCAGACCTCCTTCATTTTCCTTCTTATTCTTCTTCCATTTGTTCTTCTCCTTTTATTTTCCTCCTCCTCCTCCTCCTCCTCCTTTTCCTCCTCCTTCTTCTTCTTCTTCTTCTTCCATTTATTATTCTACTTTTTCTTTTCCTCCTCCTCATCCTCCTCCTCCTCCTCCTTCTCCTCCTCCTTCTTTTTCTTCTTTTTCCATTTCTTCGTATTCTCCTCCAGATCTCCTTCTTTTCCTTCTTCTTCTTCTTCCATTTCTTCTTATTCTCCTCCAGACCTCCTTCTTTTCTTCTTCTTGTTCTTCTTCTCCCTTTCTCCTCCTCCTTCTCCTCCTCATCCTCCTCCTTCTTCTTCTTCTTCTTCTTCTTCTTCTTCTTCTTCTTCTTCTTTTCCCTTTTCACCTCCTTCTCCTCCTCCTCCTCCTCCTCCTTCTTCTTCTTCTTCTTCTTCTTCTTCTTCTTCTTCTTCTTCTTCTTCTTCTTCTTCTTTTCCGGTGACGTTTGCCATAATTGTCGGGTCTGCCCTTCCAAATCAGCGCCCCCACCCTTCATTCTCTCTCCCTCTGGCAGTCTGATTATGATTATAGAGGCGTATCCAGGGGAAGAGGAGGGGGAGGGGGTAATTATGTTGAGGCATGCTCCGTAAAAATGTTGTACATCTACACGTGGTTATAATGTCTCTCTTATGTGAAGTAATGTTTGTTTTATGCACTCCTTTCTCGCTCCTTCACATGAGGTCATTACATGCGTTGTTTTGATAATTGTCATTTTAATACATTTTTTTTTCCTTCTTTACACTTCTTCATTTATTTATTTGTTTGTGAGTCACCGCCCCCGACCTTTCTCTCTCTTTCTGCTCTCATCCAGCCTCACCGCACATTTAAATGTTGCATCGCAATTGAAATATTCTTATATTACCGATAACTAAAGCCTTTCTCTATATCTCACACTCCTTATCCCCCTTTCACACCCCCCCCCCCCTCTCTCTCTCTCTCTCTCTCTCTCTCTCTTCTTCCTCTTTCACCTCGCCTCTGTCTCCACCACCCCACACACACACACTCTCTCTCTCTCTCTCTCTCTCTCTCTCTCTTTCGTCCCTTCTCTCTTCCCACCCCTTCCCCTCATCCCGCCTACTGTCCCTAATATTCTTCCATCGTTCATGAAATCTTCCCATTATCATTTATTTAATCGTTTGTGCGTCACCGCCCCCGTCCTTTTCTCTCTCTCTTTCTGCTCTCATCCAGCCTCACCCCACATAAATGTTGCCTCGCAATGAAATATTCTTCTTTTACCGATAACTGAAGCCTATCTCTATGTCTCACACTCCTCATCCCCCTTTCACCCCCCCCCCTCTCTCTCTCTCTCTCTCCCTTCTTCCTCTTTCACTTCGCCTCTGTCCCCACCACCCCACATACACTCTCTCTCTCTTTCGTTCCTTCTCTCTTCCCACCCCTTCGCCTCATCCCGCCTACTGTCCGTAATATTCTTCCATCGTTCATGAAATCTTCCCATTATCTCTAACTTTAGCCTTCTTATCCGTTCAATGATCGAATTTCCAATTTACACACCGCGAAGATTTTCCCTCTAAATCTGTTTTGACGTGTCAGACGATGCAGCCCAACAAGGTCTGGAATCAAATTAGATGTTGTTGAAAGAAAGAAAGTGATGGAAGAAAGATAACAAGAAAGGAAGGAAGGAAGACAGAAAAAGAATAAAGAAAGAAATGGATTAATAAAAACAAAATATTAAAGAAACAAAGAAAGAAACAAATAAGCTAATAATGAAACTAAAACAATAATGATAGTAATAATAGTGATAATAAATTTATAATAATAACATTGATGATTATAATAATATGAATTATAACAATAGTTGGTGAGAAAAAAGAGAGTAGGCCTACATGTACGTGATAAACATTTATTTAAGCTTTTATTGCCTTACGGAGAAGTTCCCTGTAATTAGATCGAAAATCGTTTTAATAGGCATAATACTAAAGGGGCAGTCCATGGTGACATTAGTGTTAGATAGGCCTATAAGAAGAAAAAGAATTATATATAAAACAAAAAAAATCATTCATAATTATGTAAACGCATTCCGTTCTCATTTAGATGTAGAGAAACAATCTTTCATTAATCCTGATTATCAATTTCTAGGTACAATTTAACAAAATTTATGCATTCGATTGGAATGTTTAATATTGACTACTTAGAGCAATTGGGGCGTGAATTCATACGCTTGAACACAGAGTTCAATCCATTCCTGGCTTTGAACATATAATATAAATATTTTGTTCTGATTTAACATGCCGCAGAAGATATTTGGCTTCTGGTTAGTTTTCTTGTTATTAGACAAGATTACTATCATAGTATTGTCACCATTTCTATTTTTTTTCTCTCTCTCTCTCCTGTTAATTTGATTCTCTCCATAGCTTTTCTCTGTTCATAATAGTCCACGCAAAATAAGAAGAAGTCTTTTGACTCATATTTTGTAGCGTGGCACGATTACCGTGACATGGCTTTGCCGCAATGACTGAAAGATATTTTGATGGAAGGTTTTAAAATGTCTGTATTTTGAATAACATTCATTTACGTTTGAAGGTAGAAGGTGAATTTTTTTGGAATTCAAAACTGTTCTTGTTAAATCCGCCACAAAAATAACGATGATTTTAGTATGCGATTACAATAATCCAGAATTCAAATTAAAACAAATTATATTAAAAAATCTCACATTCTGTTTGTATGGTTTAGTAAACACCCAAGCCTTACAAATTATTATAATTTGTATTGAAATAACTTTTTGACCCGGGGCCAACAAATCTGTCTTAAATGGCCCATTTCTATTTTCAAACTCACTTTTCGCCACTTTTCATTCACTGTTAAACAAAAAAGGAATTCAAACCTACTTTTTATGAATATCTGTTT
This sequence comes from Strongylocentrotus purpuratus, assembly GCF_000002235.5. Taxonomy (NCBI): domain Eukaryota; kingdom Metazoa; phylum Echinodermata; class Echinoidea; order Camarodonta; family Strongylocentrotidae; genus Strongylocentrotus; species Strongylocentrotus purpuratus. Next base: position 28,524,922 of record NW_022145594.1, read on the forward strand.
GTATAAGAACGCGAATCAAGTCATTTACAGCAAAGTCGGAATTTCAATCCGGCTAAAGCACGGTCAATACTATATAAATTGTAGAGGAGATATAAGTTCTCTCCCTTTGAAGTCCATCAGTATTTCCCGCACCTATCTTAATCTTCATTAAAATATTGAAATATCGCTTATCGTCTTCGAAAGCCCGCTGGGCAGTTTGCATTCACCCAATTTTCTTTGATCTTTGAAAAGAGAGTCCGCTGTTTATAACAAAGCCCTCTAGAGTGCACTTACCTATAGTGTATTAGTCTTATTGATCAGACATTACGCTAACGTTTGAAGAAAGTTAGAAGCGTGATGGATCGAGAGAGGGGAAATTAGAGTACTATGAGGATGAGAGAGTCAGAGAGAGAGAGAGAGAGAGAGAGGGGGAGGGAGAGAGAGAGAGAGGGAGAGGGAGAGAGAGAGGGAGAGGGAGAGGGGGTTGGAAGAATGGATGGATATAATGAATATATGGATAGATGGACAGAATGACATAGGGGAGGGTGATACATGCAAATAATTTATTTTAGATACATATACAGAGAGAGAGAGAGAGAGAGAGAGAGAGAGTATGTGTGTGTGTGTGTGTGTGTGTGTGAGAGAGAGGAAGAGAGACTCAGAAGCTGTGTGCCCGGGGGGGGGGGGGGGTTACGGTACGATGTTACATGATTAGCAAAGAAAAATGACAAGGCCATCTTATTTTGTTGTTCGTTAATTCTTCCCTTTCCTTTCTTTCTATCGGTTCTCTCTTTTCCATTCATTATTGAGGGGGGGGGCCCAAGTCTACTCACCTTAGCCACGCAATTGTATGCAAATCACCCCCCCCCCCCCCGCGAATAAAGAAGAAAGTAGGTAGTGTATTCTTGTCTTTGCTGTCAAAATATTTGCTAAGTACTAGAAACATACTTCGTCTCCAAGTCCAACTGTATTTTGTGAACATTTTCGAGAACATTTTTGTGTCTGATTTTGCAGACTATCATTATACCACCTCCTCGTTTTGCGAGTGCAAACTTCAAACAGTGGCACTTGCTAATGGTTTTTGGATCACCTCGAAAGCCACATACAATCTGTGCTGTAAACGTCGATATACTAATTACTAAACGATCGGAAGTGGATTAATTAGTGTACCGGAGGTTTATGCTACTTACACCGTATGTTATTTTAAACATGTTTAAAGTAGTTCAGTTTATATATTAGGGAATTTAGTATGCCATTATTTGAAGGATAAATCACTTTTACTTGACAGCTGCAAAACACGTTTGTGACCGTTGTGGAGTTTCTGCAGACGTTTTGCTGTACAGTTTGGATTCGGGGAAATTGCCTCTTGTGACTCATTTCTAGCGGATATATTTACGAACTTTCACGAGGATTTTGATAAGTGGTAAGTATTACACCATTTTCCGTAATCTATTCATTGCTACAAGTACATAATTACGTGATTAGCGGAGACAAAACCATTTTACCCAGCTAGTACAGTAATTCAAGCTGGTCGGATTCAATTTCACACTAATCACAGCGGGCTGCGTGTATATTGTACGCCAGTAGCGCTGGCATAGTCGGGGCTGTGTGTGAGTGTGCAAGTGGTGGGACGGGGCAGGCGAGGAGGGGCTCCTTTGTCCGATGGACAACAATGACCCGTGCCATACCATACTATGGCCATACAAACCAGGCACGTGTCATATCCGTGTACAATTCTGTGTAATGTGTTGTGGTGTATTATTATGGACAGTAAATCTGCATTTTTTAGCAGTTGACTAATATTATGATTCTACACATCTAGGTCTAGGGAATGTTGTTGTTTCGATTTTAATGTTAGCTTGTGCACATGTGCGATATTAGTTTGGTTTTTAACTCCTATCAGTGTTACTCTAACATTTCCAATTTATCAGACGGTGTGCAGTTGAGTCTGTGATTGGGATATATTTCGACTGACAGGATTGAGTGTGAATATATAGAATTAGAAGGCATGGGTCAAGCGCTTGACTGAAAATAATCGGACTGTGAAATCCCCCTTTTTCTTATTAAAACGCGTGTAAACAATAGGCTTATGACGAACAATTGGTATAACATTACGTTCATATCATAGTTCCAAGCAATGTTTTGATATAAAACACGCGGTAATTTGGTAAAAACATGAATGAACATCCAAGCCCATTTTTGAATTTTGAAAGACTATACTCCCCCCCCCCCCCCCTCCCTCCCCGCGCACTCCAGCTAGTTATACCAGGGAGGGGCATGCCCTGGTCATACAATACAAACGTGCTAAACATTGATTTCTAAAGAGTGAATTAAATCAATTAGCAGGATGTATAGACATGCGGCTAATAATGAATAGATTATGTCAACATGGCTGCCTGTAGTAAAGAGGAACTCTGGTCTTCCATCTGCAAACAATGCAGGAACAAGATAAATTGCTGCCACGAATTTGAATTGACCATGCGCTTTGTAAGCCCCTCGAGATTAAAGTACCCTGGACTCTACCCCAAACATAAATGGCCGGTTTCCGTTTGTTATCTGTACACTGCCCACAAACACTGAGCTTTGACCCACAGCCTTGGTCAACGTCATTAAAGAAGCCATATGCAGACCATTAGAGAGCATATTTTGTCCATTTGTGCGGCCATGTTTTATTAATAAATATGTTTTCATATCTCCCTAGCCAACGAATGAAACGGCAGAAGCTCCCCTAGTATAATGAGGCCCGTTAGCATATGCTCAATCCATTTGGTACTTTTCAGTCAATACATTGCCGCTTCCCTTGTTGACACAGATGGAATTGTCAAATATTGTCAAATATTTATCAGAGAAATCTAACAGCAGCTATAATAGCATCCGATTTCTCGGCGTAATCGACTGTGGGGGGGGGGGGGGGGGTGATGAGAATGGAGAGAGAACAAATTAACCGGGGAGTGGTTGTAAAGAAGATATATATATATAGAGAGAGAGAGAGAGAGAGAAGGGGAGAGAGAGAGAGAGAGTGGGGGATAAGCTACTGAAATTGTGCCCATGTGCAAACATTAATTACACATAAACAACAATGGTTATCAATGTAAACTTTGGGTGGGCCTATAAGAGTGCACTAAAGATCAATCGAACGTTACGATGTTTCCATGGTTTCTTCATTTATGGCGCAAACATAAATGAGTATCTGTTAGTCGGGGGGGGGGGGGGGGGGTTATATTCCCCGGGCGGGTAGTTTTATGTCTGCATTCCCCTGAAAACAAATCTAGAACCGAGCTTGAATTCTGACCGAATGTTATGCCTTCTCACGAAATCGATTCTTAGGATTCATATCACGAATCACTTTTTTGGAGTCAAATCTACAACAAAACAATGTACTCCAATCAGAGTGAACTCAATCCAGTGCTGGTAGTGGGTTCCATCAGTTATGTATTTCACCCCAATCGAATTGATGATTGATCCTTTATAATAACCCTTTATAATGACTCTTGTAAGTTTTTGTTTACATCTAGATAATTTGAGCGAGGGGAGGGGGTGGGGCGATGGCGTGGAGTACACTTATTTCACCTTCTGCTGGATACGCCACTGGAGTTTTGGTGGGGGCAGGTCAGAGGTCAGAGGGCCATGATCATGTATTCCCACATGCATTGGCCTTGAACCTGTTTGTGTTGGAGCACTTCTGCAGTTGTTCTGTAACTGTTTCATCGTCTGGCCCTAACTGTCTCGTGTCAAACAGATACTTGTTATCCTTCGCGTATTCCCGTATTGGCCCTGAACCTGTTGGTGTAGGAGGCAGTGACAAAAATTAATATTTATTTTTTCGGGGGCTACTTTTCAAGCTTGCCTGCATAAACAAATTTGAACAAATTTACGGGGGCTCTTTTCTGATTTTCGGGGGCTCTTTTGGGCATTTCGTGGGCAAATTGGCCCTGAGCCCCCGTGTATTTTGTTCACTGGGAGGAGGAGCACTTTTGCAGTTGTTCTGCAACTGTTTCATCGTCTAGTCCTAGCTGTCTCCTGTCAAACGGAAAGATTTGAATATTTTGTTATCTTTTGACTTTTAATGGCTTTCCAATATGGCGGGAAAGTAGGGCACCAAAGATCAGACGGTGTGAGTCCTGGATAAATTATTGTACACACCCTCACTCAAATCAAAGCAGGAAGATGTTAGCTCAAATTCCTGTCGTATTACTATTTAAACTGTTGCCCATATCTCGACAAATCCACAAAAGTCGTTATTTAGCCAAAGTTTGAGGAATAAACTCAACCGTACTCATAATGTAATATGGTGTAGGTCCTAACGTGAATAAGAGGGCGATGGCTGAATTCTCAATTTTCATCCACTAGGCTCTAGTCATGCACACAGAAGGGAATTGCGCTTCAGAAGACATTGTACCTACTTCCTTGCATACACGTACATCAAATTCAAGGCATTTGTTGATGTTTGTTTGGTCGACGAGAAAAAGGGAAATCCATTGAAAACGAAGAAGATTGTAAAAGCAGAGTCGATTAAAATCACCCATGTATGGCCGGAAATGTATATACATGTACCTCGGTGTAAATGATAGGCAGGAGAATAACATGTTGCGCAGGAGTGTGAAGTTAGAGTACAAAGGGCCGTAAGCGAAAGGTATGCCGAGATAATAAATATTCGGGATATTGTATTCAGTTTATCGTTCAGAAGAAGAAACAAAATTGCAATACGCCTAATTGTGATGAAATAAACGCCTTAGCGATACGAAATAACAACAGTCAGTCACAGTTGTGATTTCTTATTTTGGCAGTAGCTCACGCCTCACGGTGGCTGGTGCACTGAAGTATGAACTTGCCTTTGCAAACTTGACACTGAACGCATTTCAGAGGCTTTCAAATATTTGTATACGTCACAATGGACTTTTCTCGCCTATTGTCCCTAATAATACACCAGGACCTGCCAAAGCCAAGGGCGACGTACGGTACAAATTTGAGGTCACGCCCAATACAATGATATTGACTGACATGCGATATCACCAAATTTGTGTTAGAACCTACCCAATGCCACACCAACGAGACCGATAACAGACCGACGAAAGACCGACCAAACAATAATTGTTCCAATATTGGCCCCACAACGCCATCGGTATGGGTTCGATGTAATGACATGACTTGGGTATAAAACCGAATAAGATTCACAAATCTTAAATAGCTTGTCGGGTTTCTTTAATATTTCTGTTCAAGACTGGTCGATATGGTGTCGTTCTTGTCGGTGTGACGGTAATGTATTCGATTGGTTATACACACATCTCAACCGAAGTTATATCCACCCAAACCGATCCCCAACCGACTTGCTGTCGGTCTCGTGTGACTGGACCCAGTCACTGGAGCAATACTGTACTTTCCGTTTAAATCTGTTAAAGAGAAGGTTCAGTTCTGGGAAGAGGTAAAAATAATTTGTGAGCGTTATCATTCTTGTTATGCAAGTGTGGAAGAACATCAGATAAGACATCTTCCCTGAAAAGCATGGCTCTTCAAATGCCTTCATATTCTAAATATGTCATCTAACATCGTAAAACTCGGAGGTAGGATTTTTACGCCACGTGTTCGTGTAGTCCCATATACATCTTTCTATGTACAGTGTTTGTAACTTTACCAAGACTTGGCCAAATTTCTTATCATTTTGATGATTCCAGAACCTTGCAATACGCACTAGATGATCAACCTTTTCTGTTCGATTCCACACCGTTTCTTTCACAATGCAATCGCATGACCTGAACCAAGAAGTTACTAGCCAGAACTCAACTTCATCTTTAACTCTGCAGTGTCCGGGTGTCGTTCTTATCGGGGTGATTGGCGTTATAACTAATCTAATTGGTGACTCAGCCAAACGCTTTCGGTGATATCATGACTTGTAATACGACTTTACACCGACTCCTAGGTCTAGTCACGTTTCTGTGTCGTTAGTGTGACTGGTCCCAGGAGCTTGAGAATGACTGTATTCTCCGTTCAAATCCCAAATGCACTACTTATAGCTGCTTGCGCCATCTATATCGCAAACAATGCCTAATCGGTGACCATTGGTCCCCCATGATTCCCTATTGTAAATATTAATTGAGAGCTTATTTGATGAGATAAACACCTGTCAGTGACTATACAGGGAGGTCTAATCCCTCCTGGTCAAACTAGTGCAGATGGGCTTTAAATATCTTGTTGCATGATGCGTCTGTGAAGTGTTGTTCTTCTTGAAGTGACTTGGGCATGGATAAACTTAAACTCGATTGGTGACTCATGTGCTTTCAATGAAAGAAGGATACTAGTTGCAATACATGTATTATACATCTAGGCGTCCAAAACACAAGGTATGTGTATGCAAGGTGGCTTATTCGGGTGAACTGACTCTGATTTGAATATACATGTAGTTTGTGTAGAGGCAATTCCCGTGATGTTGTTCAAGTGTTATTGGATGGAAGTATAGTTCGAAGAAGTGTAATACTTTCAACTCACTTTTGTATCCTGGTAGATGTACAAATTAAATGTTAAAAGGGGAATTAATCTTGATATCCAGGTGCTAATTTGGCTTTAAACCAAAAACAAGAAAAAATGACAGACCGATAGGGATCTTTAAAAATTTGAGTGACATCCGACATAGGATCATAGTTACACTTACAATGGATTAAAAAAAAAAACATTTTGAATCGACCAAAGTTTTTATTTTATCAACTCGGTGATCTCCCATTACCCATGTTATCACAACTTTATACTGTCTTTATTGTTCTCCTAAATGCTTCTAAAATAAATGTCAATATAATCTAATAATTTATAATTTGTATCCGCCTCCCTCCTTCCTTTGTCTTGATATAAACCATTTCGTTTCCTTGCATCCCCTGTACTTATTAAGAGGTGAAGACGCTACAGTATACATTTAGCCTATGCTCTATAGCGAATGGTTTTTATTCTGAAAACTTTAGTGTGCAGAACCTGCACACAAGCAGGAAGAAGGAAGGAAAAACAAAGCCACATTCACTGGGTTTTTTTTTTTAAATAAAAATAGCTCTACATATATATAGCCCCTCATCATACACATAACTAATGTTTTTTAAATAATTTTTCACGACCAGAAAAGGTATTTTGTTGTACTGTTTGGAATTAGAATTAAAAATGAAACGTATAGGCTATCATACAAATAATGATTCCGGACTACCATATAATCGAGTTTCGAGCACACGAATATCAAATGTCTGTTATCGAGTACAAAATATCAATGAACAAAACTGATATTAAATATGAAATGTCAAATATGAAGAAACAACTTTTCTACGAATGTTGAACATGAATATGAATTAGTACATGCATATATAATGCAATATGCTTACGATTACTATGTGAGGCCTATGTATATAGTCTGTTGTTTATGATGTTTAGGTCGGGGGCTGGACGTACATTTGTAACTTCATCAAACTTGTAAACAATATAGCGGCCATAATGCAAGAGCGTCGTGCACAACGGACGTTATTTCAAATCTATGGTTTATGTGGGTTCTTGTGAAGGGCAAAACTACATGTATGTACTTCCAAATTCCAGGATATGATTTTTATAGACTCGTATATTGTGGTTTTGAAGTTCTATAAATAACTCCGTGATTTTTAGGGAAAATCCCGGTTTATCATTATTTCCACATTGAGCATTGATAAAGGCAAAATTACCGGTTAGGAAAAATTTGATGAAATATTGTTGGTATACAATGTATATTCTGCGCTACATGAAAATGTTTTTTCGGTAAAGTTTAAACTTTGTGTTGAAGCATTTCAATATTAAAGTGACTCGCTAACATTGCCTCAGATTCTGAAACAAAATACTGGATTTCGCTCGTGCTGCAATCATAAGAATAAACCTTTAGGTCAGTCAGGAATCTCATGACTTTTACAAGCCGATTGCGTGTCTAACTATCAAGATATTTATGATTGGAAATTGGAAATCGAAATTTCATTTTTCGTTTTCCTAACGATTTTCATAACACTACAGTCTATTGGGAAAGTGAGTATGGTAAAACCAGTCACTCAAAGATTTTTACTTTTTTGAGGCACTTCATGATCATCTTGAAGCGCAATTTTTTAGGGCTTCAATATTACACCATATCACAGACATAGATATAGGGCTATGCATCTCACATTTAACTTTGAAGGTACTATGTCCAATTTGCAGCCACATCAATTTCTATAGAACTTTGCATGAATTATGAATACAGGTATGTCACGTACATAATATCTGTGAAATTTACATTTTAGCAGTGTCCTATTATTCAATTATACAACGAAATTAGGAAACCTGTTTATTTTGTAGACTTCACTGTCTACACTATATTTAGTGACTAAAACTGACTTCATTTTTTGTCTTTGGTAATAACGTAGGTCTACGTGCAATGAGGCTCAAATTAAAAAAATGTATAATCTCTGTGGATTTTTTTTTGTCGGTGGTACAGTAGTAAAGTAGTACATCAAGTGTGTTGTTTCTTATAGTTTTCGTTGTTATTTTATTTCCCCCTGAATTGCCCCCCCCCCCCACCCTTCCAGAATCCTGTGGTTTCACCACTGGGACAAGTATTTTCTGGCCGGATATTTCTCTACTTTTGCCGTTGAAAGAGTGAAAAGAACGTAGCCATGTGCAGGCAACCACTCATGCCTCTTCTTGTTTCTAAAATATTTGGGACTGAACTCAGACTGATGTGTACCAAACACTAATTGAAATCCATTCCATTCTTTGCCTGGAAGTCAATGCTGAAAAGCAAAAACTGCTGTACCGGTAAATAATGTACCTTAAGAATTTCCGTCTGCAAACAGGTCCAGTGGCGGATCCAGGGGGGGGGGGCCCGGGGGGCCCGGCCCCCCCCCTTGAGAAAAAAAATCATGTAAAATCACGTGATTTTTACCTTTTTGGGGGGTGCAAATTGAAATTTTTTTGAGGATCAAAAAAAAAAAAAAATGTGCTCACTACCCCCCCCCCCCCCCCCCCCCCCCCCCCCCCCCCCCCCCCCCCCCCACTGAGCGAAATTTTTGGCCGGCGCGTTTTTCAAATTTTCGGGAGCCAAAAAAAAAAAAAGTTGGGCCCCCTCCCCTAAGAAATCCTGGATCCGCGCCTGAACAGGTCCATACCATAGAAGACAAGTATATGCCAGTACTTTGTATCCCGATACAAACGGATTTTCGGGGATCAGACAGGCGAGAAATCGATAGTCATTGCCAAGGCGATGCAAATGCATATTTGCTCGTAAAAATTAATGTCCCGTTTGCATGCTGCCTATAGCGAAACAAAGGATGAACTCGACCCCTTTAAAGATACAATTGAGTTAGTTTGTTTTGATTTTTGTTTTACCATGGACCCGACTGCAGCAAAGAAAGCATGTGTATGCTTGCACGTACAGTAATCAAATAGGGGACCGACTGCTTCAAGTTCTCTCCGAGGGACTTGGTAATTGGGGATAAATGCCTCATTAATACCTAAGGGCACTAGCGCATCGAGTTGGTTTCTAACTTGGGACCTCCTGGTTACGAGTCCACTGCTCTACTAGTGAGCTATCGCTCCTTTGTTCATGCAATAAGATTTTGAAACCGAAACAAATTGTCTGTAAAGTGGAAGCAATTTTGAAAGGTTGATTATGTAATACAGGGGAAATGGTGTATAGTCTGACCCGTAAGTCTGAATCATTGGACCGATTTGTGAAATGCACATGCACTCCACATAGAAATCTGTATATGGGACTGCACATACAATGTAATATCACTGTTTGGTCCACAAACCTCAGCTATTTCGTGTTTTAGTTTGCATAAACGTGGGCATTTGACGAGGAATCCTTTGCAGGGGCCATAAGTGTACTTAAAGAAAGCTATTCTTTCAAACTGATATGTACTGTATACAGATGGCATTAAAGGCAAGAACGGGCACAGGTTTGTTTCCACCTTTACGAAAATCCGATCTCCTCTTTAACGCGCGTATTATCGAAAACCGGCTGCCGCATATTACGTAACCTTAATTGAATCAGATTTTCGTCACCAACTGTTCGAAGGCTTACGGCTAATTAATCTTGTGGTTATAATTAACGATCGCTGTCAACTAGGCGTTATGTTGAATGCAGCGTTATACATTATACACCTTGCAATTAGAGGGTCGATCAAGGTGCTTGTGGGTTGTCCAGGGTGCTAGACATTTGACACTAACTATTCGAAGGCTTACGGCTACTTACTAATTAATCATGTGGTTATACTTATAATTAACAATCGCTGTCATCGAGGCGTTATGTTAAATGCAGCGTACTGCACTTTGCAATTAAAGGGGCGATCAAGGTGCTTATGGATCATCAAGGGTGCTAGAAATTTAGATTTCCTCGAAAGTGCGTCACCTGCAACGTATTTCTGTGTCAACTTTGAATTGAATTAGATTGAGTTGAATGGTGATTGAAAATACTGGACATGGCAGTCTCAAGACTTAATTAATTAGCGATGCTAAAACTGTTATTATAAACGCTTACGAGAATACATTCAAAGCCTAGAGGTGTCGTAGTCGGGTCGTTTGATACCTTTTCAACATGCTACAAGATGATTAGGTGCCATGCTAAAAGATGAAATAACATTTGGTATTCAGTTTATTTATAATACATCGTCTGACTTGAAAAAACTATTTGAACAGCCATGCCCAACCGCAACAATTTTAGACACATACCCCCTTTTGGGGGAGGGGGCGGGGAGGGGCATTTTCTGAGGGCGGAAGGTGGTAGATCTTTTTGGCGCATCCCAAGCACAAACCAATACAGTAACTGAATAAATACTATGAGTTTGAGCAGTGAGCACGTTCATTATATAATGTAGATGATAATAACTGGCACTGGTATTGCTTTGGTGACATCACTTACATGTAGGATAAATAAATGTAATTCACACAGCACCTTTTTTTGCTCTCGAGGGGAAAGGACACGCACCGTTTAACTTTAAGACTTTATTGAAGTCTGTGGGCGGTTACATCATGGTAATCAACGGCCACGGATGATTGCCTCAATGATCACCATGATGAAGCTTATACCCCGGGGACGAAATCCTATACGAACACGACGCTGCCAATCATCGTGCTATTACGCAAAGCCGTGACAAGAATATTTCACATAAATTGGACCAGCGCGTGAAACAAATCGCACTTTATGAATTATTGATGATTGGGTGCGAGGTGCGTGGCGGGGGTTGCTTAAACGATTAAAGATACTGTAAAAATGTGTTACTATTTTGTTATTATTAGAATTGTCTGAACTGTTTTTATATTGGTCAGGCCAAGTATCATTACAAAAATGTATTATATTGGGAGAATCGCAGTTTAGTCTTTGGACTGCGAGAATTAATTGTATTTCTTAAAATCTTTTAATCATGGAGTAAATCAATGCATGTACCTAGTTACCTACATGTACATGTATGCAATTATTTTAAAGTGAATGTTTTAGCACATTTATATCTCCCTCGGCTCCAAAAAGAACAGCAAAGGGAAATTGAGAAGAAGAAGAAGAAGAAGAAGAAGAAGAAGAAGAAGAAGAAGAGGAAGAGAAGAAGAAGAAGAAGAAGAAGAAGAAGAAGAAGAAGAAGAAGAAATGAAGGAGAAGAAGAAGAAGAAGAAGAAGAAGAAGAAGAAATGTAGGAGAAGAAGAAGAAGAAAAAGAAGAAGAAGAAAAAATGAAGGAGAAGAAGATGAAGAGAAGGAGGAGGAGGAGAAAGAGGAATCAGAATCAGAATTAGATTTGCAATAATTACAATTTTAAAAGGTACCCAAATTATCGTTCTCCCGTCTATCGAGTATCGAGTATCGGATAATTATGGAGGGCTGAACTTACTGCTTCAATTCAAATAATGCTTAAGTTAAAGAGAACAATATGTATCACCCCCAAATAAAAAAAATACATGAACGGAACCACTGATGTGCATGATCTGCTGCATGGTTCACAAATCAGATCGTTTTGAGCCAGGTTCTGTCGAAATGAATTCCCACCAACAAAACTCATGATATAAAGCGCTAAGCAGTAAGCACAATAAAAAGGAATTAGAAGTCAAATACATGCAACTGTCAATATTGAAAGGTTCGGTACGTCACGAACTGCTCAAGAGTTTTGCGATCACGCTCTTCAATCTTCCTGACCCATTTTGGCTCTTTCTCTCACTTTCATGCCATCTTTGTTCGTGTATGAGATGTCAATTAGTGCGGCTCTTTGTGGTAATTATTCAGCCATGGTCGGACTTTTGAATAGCTTGTTTGATGTCAGCATATAAGAGAAGAAAGTAGTGTTTTTTTTCTTGACCTACATACACATACCAATATGAATATGTAATGTTGATTGTGCCTGCAGATGTATGGCATGACCTAGAACAATGATGAGTTTTTTTAGATCAAAGAAAGATCATAATTATTATTATTATAGGTTAATTCAGATCGACTTCATGCCTCATTACCTGTGTTTTGATAAAGACCTATCATGTATCCCTATGATTATACTCAGATCAGGACATTTCTGTTTGTATGCATTTTTGAAATTTAGATTGCAAGTTTAAAGGGGGGGGCATAGACGTCGCCAGATCATTATGCATATCCGAACGGGGAGGGGGGGGGGGGGGGGGGGGGGGGAGAGAAGAAAATGAAAGCCAAGAAAACATAGGATACACGTACTTTACAAAGAGATGAATAATTTAAAACAAAAACAACAAATATGTAGATATAAAACCTTCAGCTTACCATAATCACAGATGGGATTAGAGAGAAAAAAAATCTCAAATTCCCAACGTGTGGTGGTGCACTAAACCGCATATAGTTTTCCTTAAAGCATAATCATACATGGGGGGGGGGGGGGGCAGATTGTACATTTATAGAGTGCATTAAGCCGCGAAACCCGCGATGGAAATCTAGAGCTTCTCTTGTTAGTTCATTTATTATTGAAAGGCCAATGATGATGGCCGTGATTACCTTTCACTCATACTGCCTGATGTTAATAGTGTGCAATTAGTTGAACATACAACGAGGCACTGCATGCATGACATGTTTGTTCATTATTTCCTCCCTTAGTTAGAGCATCATGGTTTAAAGGCGGCATGGTGATTCTTTAATTTTCATAATGACAAACGTGGTTAAAACAAAAGGGTAATTCCGTCCAAAATTAACCCCTTAATTTTATGTAGAGTCTTCCAAATAAATTACATAAAGGTTAATATAGAGCATTTATCTTGTTTAGATCATCAGGATTATGAAAATATTTTGTTCAGAAGATAAATTTGCTTTGCCAGGAGTGCATGACTTGCATGCGAAAAAGTTGTGATCGTGTTTTAACTTTTGAATCTCCACATGCATCCTTAAAAACTTTATGTTTGAAGGTTAACTCTCCCCTCAACAATAATTTAAAAATATAGGGTAAAACTAAAAAGGACCGTTTTTCGGTACAACTTTCAACTCTAATTAGCTTATGAAAATAACAATTATTATGGTTGGTTAATGATGATTGTTGTACCTGCGTGCTAAGACCACTGTGTACCACTTAGCCATTGCGCCTTTTCTTAAAGATAAAGTTGAGTTCTGGTAATGCGATTGCATTGTGAAAGAAAAGGTGTGGAATGGATCAGAAAAGTTGATCATATAGCATGTAAGTAATGGTGGGTAATGCAAGGTTCTGGAGTCATCAAAATCATCATAAATTTGGCAGAGTCTTGGTAAAGTAACAATCACTTACACAGAAAGATGTATATGGGACAACACACATGGTGTCGGGGCTAGTACTACCCTGATTTCCTTATCTTTTTATGCTTATTACTCAGCATGTATGCATTTTCTTCCAAAATTGTTTGGCACATAACATTTATTTGTAATCTTGAACATTCAGTGTAAGTTTCGTTAGATTCTGTGAGAATTCATTATCTTTTTTACCAGAACTCAAGTTTATCTTTAATAACAGTGATAATTAAAAGAAAACCCATAGAACTAGTAGAATTTGTTGCAATCAAGGCTGTATGGTCTCAGTTCTAAAATAGAAATTACGTGCAACGATGCTTTAAAGTTTTCAAATAAATTTGGACAAGTCTAAATACACTGTTTACATGCAATGAGACATGTGTGGGCAGTATTATTTCCGCTACCGTGACACAAAACTCTGTTTTTAACCACGGCAAACGAGAAGCTTGACATAAATCGGCATTTTTGTTTGTAAACGAGTCATTTTGTGTTTATAATGATCATGAGGATTGCAAGGATTAAGCGTCCATTAGAGTGGAAGAAGTAGGCGGCATTTGGATGGTTTATAGGAATGATAAAGCTTGACCTTTCTTTCGTGATTGATTATTATAAGCTGGAGTGACAGAGGATTTGTATCCGCGGTATAAAATAGGTATATAAAACATCGCACTTTTGTAATAACAGATTAGAATTCGTCAGGTTAGGATTTTTCAAAATTTGTTTGTTGTTCTTTACCTTTTAATAAGGACCCACCTTCCATCTATTTCTCCAACATCTCCCCTCCCTCTCCCTCCTCCCCTCCCTCTCCCTCCTCTCCCCTCCCTCTCCCTCCTCTCCCCCTCTCCCCCTCTCCCCCTCTCCCCCTCTCCCCCTCTCCTCCTCTCTCCCTCGCCCCTCCCCTCTCCCCCTCCCCTCCCCTCCCCCTCAATATATAAAAACACGCAACCATACCTTGCTTTTCATGAGACAGTCATGACTCCCGTAATAATATTGATCAAAACATTGTGATCGAAACATTACGTAACGGTTGTCCTGGCTCGGCTATCCGTTACATGCATTACGCAATACTTTTTGTGCCCCATTATTCTCTAATCTGTACGCGTTGTATAGGCTTATCAGCCCCTTATCAATCTCGCTCATTGATTTTTACCGGATAAGAGACAGAGCGTGTCGTTTCCCTTCGAATTTGAGTAAGGATAAACAAAAATGGCATGTCAATCGTAAGTTTTGAACAAGATAACTCACACGAAGGTTGCCACAGTCCCAAACATAGTTGTATACCATAACTTCAGTTAGATTGATTTCGAAATCATTCATTTAGTCAGTTTTTAATTTAAACCTTGTAAAAGGGATTCTTGTTCGGTGGCAGTTCCTTTCGCTTTTCGTGGTAGCAATGAATATATTAAATACCTGTTTAACCCATTATGCATGTTCAGATATACAGTCAAACCTGCTTTAGTGACCACCTGTCTACAAAGACCACATTTTTTGTTTCCCTCGAAAATGGTTCTTCTTGAAACATGTATCATAGGAATCTGTACATCAAATTGACCTGTCTGTAAAGACCACTTTTCTTGTCTCCCTTGGGTGGTCTTTATAGACAGGGTTCACTGTACTACAATCTTAGATAGGATCGGTAACGTTGGCGTGCAAGTGAAATAGTAGCATAGTACCTGTACAATTTATCGTGTGAAGAAACATGTACTGCTTTTCTCTTCATAACAAAATATTCATTTCCGACCTCATAAGCATACGGATGGCTAAATGTAATTTTATACATTGTCCTGTCTGAAAGATAAATCCTTCTATAAATAACTCTCGATTTGAGTGATACGAAATTACAAAAAAAGAAATTCCAAATCTTTCGTCGTCTATTATTAGTAGTCTCCGTTCCGTTGCCGGGGAATATTTTTCATGGTATTTATAGATTATATCTGCATTTTGTTGTTTCTATTCATACCGTAAGTGATCTCAAATCATCATATACAAATTGAAAGGAAGAATAATCTAAAGGTATGAATACAAGAAATGCGCATTAAATACGATTTTCGCAAACTTTTATTGAGAAAATAAATATTGTGTATGGTATATGATGGCCCTAGTTTTGTTTGTCGTGGATAATGCCTGTGAGCCAGTGATCGGTACCGTGTTTGATGTGTCGTGTGGTAGCAACATGACTAATGACTCGGACATGAACTATCAATTCATTGCATTGACATTTGGAGACACTATTACCTAGAGGTAGATCAGACTGTGGTCTCCCAACCGGAAGGTTCCGGGTTCGAAACCAAGTCGATGTGGTATAGTGCCCTTTGGTTAGACATCGGGCCAGCGTTTCTCGAAACCGTCATAACTACAAGTTCACCGACATCCCATTGAAACGCGTGTATTAAGTTTAACACGCGTTTCAATGGGATGTCGGTGAACTTGTAGTTATGACGGTTTCGAGAAACGCTGCCCAGTATCCAATACAGAGTCCCACGGAGAAGACTTAAAATTGTCGATCCCCTGGTTGCTTACTTACATTAATAAGGATAATTTCTGAGCTTCCATGTAAAAAAAAGCAAAAACAAAAAAACAATTGGATGTGATTATAGTATACTAAATGCCTTCACAGTCTTCATTAGCAAAATTTAATGTATAACGTTGATATCGGATTGGCGCCCCGGGTACAACGCCACCACAGTGCATCGGCACATGTGGTTGTTAGGAGGCCTCTGATGCTCTGCATGCGGAGTCGTGTCTCCGAGTTTGCTTGTAGATTCATTCGTATTTAGGACCAGATACTCAAAGACCTCTACGACCTTTATGGCCGAGCCTAGTACATAAGCACATTTTAGTAACGTTTAATAAATTTGTGGTACAATTATCTATTGTACAAAGAACGGAAGATAGACCTATTATATGCGACGTACATGTACATGCATTAATGTGAAAGGCCTCTCCAGAAAAGTGGCTGAAGCATGACATCCCAAGCACTTCAACGTGTCTGCCCTCGGCACTTTTAAAATGGTTTATCAACACTTCAGTTATGTAGAGCGTTCTTATCTACCCTCTCGAAATTTATCATGTTTAATGACATAGGGTAATGTGTTTGTTCTATTTGTCTTATCTGTCTAGTATGTCAGAACTATCAGTACTGCCCCTTTCGTCACCCCGGCTTTATCTCTCATCTTTCAGCGTTCCCATTTATTTTGTGCGTACCACGGAGTCGTAGTGCGGAACAAAATGTCTGAACTCGGAGACTATGTAGAGGGCACGGTACTTAGTACTGAACATTTGACACAGCCAATCTGAGCCAGAGACTTGGAGCGTTAGGCTCAGTTCAAGACTTTATGGAATCATATTCAAGCGTCAAATTAGAGTTTTTTCCTGCAAACTATCGGATGATTGCGCAAGGTTAGATTTTGAAACTATCGGGTCTGAATTGCGAGACTGTAGAATGAACAACTTACATTCGCCTCGTATCATTTTGACACAGTTCGAGTGGTCTCAGGCACAGACTTTATATTGATACTTGAATAATAAAAGGCTTGAGCCCATGGCTTCGTTGGAAGTGTTTTAAAACGTCAAATTACAGTCTTTGCCCGATAGACTACTATAACCTAAAGATACAACCTGTACTAGTTTGACGGATGTCTTGATCAATCATTGCATATGCTTTGCCCATATATAATTTCCTGTATAAGGTAAACTGATCTGATCAAATGGTTCATTTCAAACGCACTTTTCTCTAAAGGGGAAGTTCACCCTGATATATAGTTTGTTTTAAGGGAAGAAGAAAAATGAGAGAAACAGTTCAGTGAGAGTTCGAGCAGAAACTAATGCAAACGAAAAGAAAGTTATGAATTTTGAAGGTGAAATCAATTAAACACAAATTGGCAACTCTGTGACGTATCTTCCGAGCGTCCCTCCCATTCGCCCTGTACTTAAAAACTTTGAAAATAAAAGAAAATCCATCATTTTATATATATATATATATATATATATATATATATATATATTTAAAACAGGCAGTATACGTGTTTGGTCATCGGGGGGGGGGGGGGGCGGGGGAGGGGGGCAGCGCCGTATGAAATATTTGGGTGGTAGATGCGCCACTGTGGAGGCGGCCGGGCCAACATACTCTTCCACGTGATTCTAAACATAAGGACCAGCTTAGCCAGACCCCCCCCCCCACGTGACCGCGGTGACAGTATTCCTTTAACTATTAGAAACAAGGTAGGTGTACCATACTAAGAACTAGATCCGGCCATTTTCTTTTTAGGATATTATTTTGTAAGAGCATGGCCAGAGGGACAGGATGTTTTCAAACTGGGGAAGTATGAAGGTAAACGTTTCCAAGCAGGTGTGTAAATACCAAGGGATGACGTCGAAAAGAGGTGCTATTAGCTACCACCTCTCTATCCTTGCTCCCTGATGCGGAGAGTCACGGAATTTCGAGAAATTTAACGAGAGCAAGACATCACATCATACTTTAGATTTAGGATGTAACCATAGTTACAATGCCAATGACAGTCCTTCTTCCGAAAATAATTGTATAATGTTTAATGTAGTATTTATAACAGTTAATCAGTTCGTTTTTGAAAATAACAATTCGTCGCTGTTTTCACGAAGTGACGGTAGTGAAAAAAAAATTGCTTTCACTTTGCGTGACGATTTTACTAACTACCGTCACTTCGTGAAAACTAGGACGAATTGTTGTATTATATTGTCAGAAAAATACCTACTGTACTTTATCGAACAACTGTGTACTTACATGAATGCAGAAGAAATACCAAAATCAAATACAATCAAAATCAAATAGTCTTCCCTCATCCTGGGACAAATCCTTCACATTTCTATCAAACAAATAAAGAAGAATATTTTTTTTTTTCATTTTTGCAGACGTAAAATCACTTTTCTATTGTTTGCTTAGCAAACCCTCAAATTTGTGTGAAAAAAGCTTTTTGCCTTTTTATTCGTTTATTTTTCTGAAGTGTTGAATTCATTTATTTGTTTTGGAAAACCACAAACTTGTATCAGAAGTTATTTTCCTTTTCCCATTACTGTAAGTGTTACACTCATCGACATGTTTGCTTTATAATCGCCAAACTTCACTTGTCCGAAATAAAACAAAATGCTTTCTCATTTCAGTGAGTGTTAAATAAACGTAACAATTCATTTTCTTGGTCAGCTAGTAACGCGAAAGCGATAATTAAAGAGAAATGGATTGTGGAGTGGTGACAAAGGAAATCGAGGACTGTTTTTGATGGAAAATATGAAGATGCGGAAATTGCATCTAAAGCATCCCTCTCATCATGTTACCATGGTTACAAGTATCTCTTTAATATATACAAAAAATCACTGAAGTGAATCCTTGTGCGTCAAAAGTGTTGATACTTCTCAAGACAGTAAACTCGTTATTGTAGATGGAAATTGATTTTCGATATACATGTAAACATAAAAAGCATACACTCCCTAGGCGTTTTGGAGATTTGTTGCTTATTTAACAATTTCGATACAAAAATACAGGTTATACTAATGAAATGTGGTCATGAATGATGGTTATAGCCGTAAACTGTAATATTTCTCAGCTTAAACGCTTTAAAGGCCTGAATATGCCTGTATTATTTAGATGCATCGTATTTTTGCAGTAAAATAGAAACAAAAACACCAAATATAATAAACAAAAAAAGAGAGCAAAACAACGCTGTTGTGAAATTCCGACATATACTTTCATTGTGTATTGAATTATGATAGAGAAAGAGAGGAAGAGAGAGAGAGAGAGAGAGAGTTTATGTTGCGGGGGGGGGGGGGGGGGGGGTGGGTGAAGGGAGAAATTGGAATTTTGTATTTCTTTGTGTATATATTGGTGAAAAGGCTATAGATAGCTGGACAAATTGTCGCTGCGTGCAGTGCACATGCTGCATGTGATTTTCAGCAATCAAAATTTGAGCCGAATCCTTTTCAATTTGGTAATTCCAAAATCCTATACAGTAAACTTGCATTCTTATGTAGTAGATGAAAATGTACATTTCCTAGTTGCTTCAAGAGAGTTTCTTTCATGATGTTATTGCATGCATGATCATTACTCAACCTTATCTTTAGTGAATGGTCAAGGTAGATTGATATCATTTTTATGCAATCGGATATTTCCCTGGAAGTATACTGACGTCACAGGTCCTTGCACGCGTTCCTCCAAGAAAGTAATCAGTTCTTGAACTTCTTGTCCACCAAGATTTCCCTACGTCAGAACCGAAATACCCGGCCGGGGATGCAGGCCGGAGAGATTAATGATAAATGCTTAATGCGGAGAAATGGTATATGTCTCGAATTACAGCTTCAGGCGATGCCCAGTTGTATTTCTAAAGATAATTGAATGCCGTATTGACATGATTTCCTTAATTGCCGAGGGAGCTTAGAATCCCACTTGGACTTGGGAATACATATAAAACAAAGGTTCTATCTTTTAGCCTTGGTCAGAGATTGAATGAGAATGACACAATTGAAATCCTTTGATAATTATAGCCATTACAAACAGATATTGTTCGATTATTTTTGTTATTATCGTTTTGATATGTTTTCAGATGAACAGAGAATCCGACCGGGTTTCATGAATTTACGTCATGAAACTGTTGTTATTCTCGTGAGCCTTGTTCAATAATTGAAGTAATGATGGCTTTACAATTTGTTGTACTGGTTGTTGATCGACAAGAGGGCGGTGACAAATGGGCGGGATTCGGGAGAGATAGAGGGAGAGCGAGAGAGAGAGAGAGGGGGAGAGAGAGGAGAGAGAGAGGGGAGAAAGAGAGAGAGGAAATGGGCAAAGTAAAGGGGAAAAGACGGATAGGTGGGGAAGGGGATGGAGTAGAGGGGGAGGCCTGGTTGAACTGGTTCAGGAAAGAACGAGAACAGAAGGAGAAGAGAGAGCAACTGAGAAGACCAAGTATCCATTTTTTCGGAATGTAAAATCATTGAAGTTGTAAATATGAATCAGAAAAAAGCAATCCCGACCGGTTGAACTCGCCA
Source organism: Strongylocentrotus purpuratus (assembly GCF_000002235.5). Taxonomy (NCBI): domain Eukaryota; kingdom Metazoa; phylum Echinodermata; class Echinoidea; order Camarodonta; family Strongylocentrotidae; genus Strongylocentrotus; species Strongylocentrotus purpuratus. Next base: position 28,545,631 of record NW_022145594.1, read on the forward strand.
GATGAATAATCGTTACCCTACAATATCGGACCTCTATAGTTTGATTAGGCTAATATCCCACCAAGCAACGCGTTGCAAATTCAAAAAAAGATGTAGAGGCATCGACAAAGAAAATAGCTTGAGATAGTAAAGAGAGGGTCCAAGAATATTTTACGAACTAGCCTACATCATACAGAGCATCCAATCAAACTGAAGTGTATTGTATTAATACTTGCAATGATAATTACGATAATAGAATATTTCTTCAAGGGCTTCTCACAACTTGTGCTTCACGTTACGGTCAGGTCAGACTCGTCACAGCCAGTACAAGGAGACGTGCAATAAATCGCGAATTGAATCTGAAAATAATGATGGAGTGATATTTTATTCATCGTCCTAACTTGGTATACGAAAGCCATCGTATACGAGGTCAATGGCATTACCAGACACGCATATGGACACTAGCAACAACAATAAATGGCCTTGTTGAAATATTTCGTTGAAACCATGATAACGCTGTCATATTATGATGGTGTGGTGAATAGAGCGATGCGATTAATAGTCCATAAAAGTGCATGGCTTTGAAATATTCATAACGTGGCGAGGTTGGTGACGATATCAAAATGACAGGTTCCTAAACTAAAATATGGGGAAGTACACTCTGTATGGTGTAAGGAGAGTGGGATGTGATGTTATATATCATGACTCGTGAAGTTTTGGAGTATAGTCGTTTAAAGGGAGTGTAGCATGACGCGACGACGTGTCTTTCCCGCGGCCTGATTCGGGGCCAATCGGGTATGATACGATTACGGACGACGCGACCGAAGTATTCACGTGCGTGCAACATTCGCGAAACCGAAGCGTGAAGAGAAATTCGGTCTGTTTCGCGAACGCTGACCATGTAGAGATTAAGTCGCTGACTACCGTTAATCAAGTCCACTCGTGTACGTGCAGTTGTCCAAAATGAGACGTAGAGGGAGTTCCCCTGTATTCGTCAGTTTACACCCCCTTTAACCGCTCCAAATTCTCAAACAAAAGGCAGACATGTAGAGAGTAGAGAGAGAGAAAGAAAGAAAGAGATATTTCTTTCGGGGGGGGGGGGGAGGCGCGGAATCACGGAATGCCAAATAATGTAAAGAGGCCGTGACCATCGTTTTCCCATTGATCGGCCTACTCTACAACACACATTTTAAAATATTTTATATTTCATATTTGTTTAATATTTCTTTTTACGTTGCATGCTATATATGCCTATATCCCATAATAATGTTTTCACATTCCAAACAACTGCCTAATAAAAGCCTCTTTAACGCACCCTACGTTTATTGAATTAAGTCATTTGATTCGGTTACCTTTCATCTCCTCAGATGATAATTCTACCCTCCCCGAACGGGAGCCCCATTTACCCCATCTCTTTACCCCCTTTCCAATCTCAATCGAACCCGGTTTATTTTTCTAGAAATACGCCTTTGGTGAAACGTCCCATTTATAATGCAAATGTATTGATCTGCCACCACTCGAAGCATATTCAGATGGTTGTATTTTCGTTCGAAAAAATGAAAAGAACCCGAGCAAATAGCCGGGGGCTTCAGGGGAATATGACCGAAAAAATGACGCCTTGATAACTGAAAGGGAAATTGAATCGCGATGAATTGCGCTTGCTGAGGTGAACGTTTGATTAAACAGAAACTTTGCTTATTGATATTTGTGGGGTTGGCATGTGATTTTCTTGATGAAAATACAAGAATCGTTATATCGTGTGCTAAGGCGGAAAGACTTATCTTTGATTGCGAGACATTTTGTTTTATTCATGTTTAGATGAAAGTTGAGTGAAGTAAAAGGTCGGTACTTTGTATTGAGTATATTGGGCCTTTGGGGCATATTTTAGAAGCAATTGATTTAGTGCAATGACGGTAAATAGTGAGATATAATTTGATTATTTAAAGGTTGGAAGTTAATTGCTATGTAATTTTAAATGAAATGAATGTTCCCCCATTTGATTAGCCAAAGTGCAATAATAAATCCGACATTTGATTTTGATTTGAGGGTTCACCATTAATGTAAAGCTCCATTTTATTATTATGAAGGCTCTTCATTTTGTTTCACTGGGCTCATGTTTTGTATTCAATTATGATTTAAATGTATATTATAATGTTCCTGTACCTTTGCACTATATATGCACTTTTGCACAGACCAAGCTCTGCATGTCCTCCTTACGTTACAGCTCGTATGATTTACCGAACCGTCTGGCCGCCCCCAATTAATTATATTCACATAATCCCCCCCCCCCTCAAAAACAGAAAAAAGTTTAATTTTTTTTTTTTAAAGGGTTCACTCTTACGATTTCCATCTTGATTCATATTTTCATCCTTTGAATATGAATTTGCGGTTCTGATACCTGTTAAATTGGAGTGGAGCTCGCAAGATACGTCACATAGTTGCCAATTTGTCTTTGATTGATCGCAACTTAAACAGTTCATAACGTTTTTATTTTTGATAGGAATTCCCCCCAACTTCCTCTCATTGTTCTGGATCTATTAAGCCAACTTAATATCAGGACGGACTTCCCCTTTAAGCTCTGTACCGTCTGGCACTTAATACACGCAGCTATCTTTGCATATATTCGACTTGATATTCGATATGTCAGCTAATCCCTTTCTTGTCTGCATCATTTTCTTCTCTCTTTCAGGTTTTTAGAAAACTACCTTTCGGGATTGCCCAGACGGTGGAATTTGATACTAACAGATTGTTCCGGCTGCCCTCGTCTCCGTGAAGGAGCTGGTACTTTCCCGTCAATCTTAAGGACTGTCATTGTTGTAAGGTTGGTGAAAGTTAATAAATTGCTAAATAACAGACCTCAAAGACTTTTGAGATATTAACTTCTATAAAAAAAAAGACCATATGATTAATAAATGCCCCTTTTTTTGGTCGTGCGCAAGCAACATGAAAGATTTGCAAAAATAAAATAAATTGAACCTCAAGAGGATTCTAATATCAAGTAGGTGTAAAGTTCAAACGGACGGAATAGACAAATATCTCTACAGTAAAATTGAGCTAAGGAGAGAAAGTGAGAGAGAGAGAGAGAGAGAGAGAGAGAGAGATGGGGGGGGGGGAGCAAAGGGGAAGGGTGGGGAGATCGCCAATAGGTCTCAGGAAAAGCAATTACTTTTAGCTTTAGCTTTCATGGTATTTATTTTGTTTATTGCACAAGCGCGCATACTGTAGTATGCATGTATATGCCTAACATCATCGAGAAACACAGCACGTATGCCAGGCACTATTATGTTCTCAGCCCCCATCTATGCTATCGATCTTGTCTGGAAGCCCAGTAGTTCTTTCACCTTTTATGAAGGGGCCGTTACTAAAGGGGTGGGGGTTGGAGGATCTTTGACACGCTTACTATTATTATGCTTATCTAATTACTCTCGGCAAAGTGTTTTTTCTTCTTTTGCATGTGACGGTTTTCCCTACACGGTGTCCATTTTAGTCGTTATCTATATATTTGATTGAATTTGTTTCCTTTTTGTTTTTGTACAACATAATCAAGGTTGATTTTTTTTTAGTGGAAGGTTAATGGTAAGAGTTCATGAAAACTTGTCCCCCCATCCAAAATGGTTTAGCGATGACCTTGCATCCATACACATCCCTTGTCGGTCGTATGACACTCCTGCGGCATATGCTCCGTGTTGATATCCTAAACCTATATATACCGATTTCTTAAATTTAGCCCTGGACCGAACTCCATACCTAGCCCCAACTCTAGATCGAACCTAGAACATAATTGCAACCGTAACCCTAACTATAACTTTGATGGAATAAATCCCGGACTACTCCGGAGCGATTGTCTCACGAGCAAAATGTCGGGTCGCCGTTTTGTCTCGACGAAGTGTTCCCTGAATGGTTATCTCCTCAAAGACAATACTCGTGCAAGGTAATTGCCATTCGAAGAAAATTGTTCTCAACTTTTCCGCACATGACATGAATGCGAATCTTATTGCTCGGACAAATTATGTATCTCTATACCACTGACTACTCGCGGCTATCATCCCTGTCGGACAACTACACAGTTATAATATCAGCATCTTTCCAAGATAATTACCAATTTAAAGTTCCGAGGGTGGCGACGATCCATTTTATAAGACCCTTGATTTGATACCCAACTTAGTGGCTTATGAAATGAAATAAAATGAAATTAATTGAATCTTATGAAATAAAATAGGATTCAATTTGATCTTATAATACGAAATGAAATGGAATGGAATGAAATGGAATGGAATGAAATGAATTGAAATGAAATGAAATGAAATGAAATGAAATGAAATGAAATGGAATGGAATGAAATGGAATGGAATGGAATGAAATGAAATGAAATGAAATGAAATGAAATGAAATACGATGAAGTGAAATCAAATTGAAATGAAATCAAATTTGAGTTAATTTCATAATTGAAATTCCCCCTAAACAGCGAAGAAAATCAAAGAGAAAGAAAATGAGATGACTAAGAGGGAAAAAAGAACGGAAAAGGCTTCAAAAAGAAAGCGATAAGGCCTCCGCATGCCCCCCCCCCCCTCCGATCGCAGTTGGTACCCCCCCCCCTCCCTTAAGGAGATGCAAGTGCCCCCCCCCCCCCACCCCAATAACAATGGCTTGGTAGTCTATTTATGAACGGGACGATTTTGTGATGAAAAATTGCCACTGAGATGTAGGGGCGGTTGCTGTGATCATTTGATTAATTAAATTAATTTCCGCTGGGATCACGGCCAAGAATGAGTGATGAGGATAGAAATCGGAACAGTTGATCACATAATCACCTCTACTCGGGGAACAGACTATCGTATTGGGAGGAGGAGCAAGAGGCACCCACCTGACTGACTTCGGAATAAAGGAACAGTAGCCAGCCACTTTGTACTATGTGCTATATCAGTGACTGTATAGTGCGTCCCAGAAAAAACGAAACCGAGAAGTATCGATGTTCTATCATAACTTCAAGTTTATCATAAGATAAACTTGAGTTCTGGTAAAAAAAGAAAAAGAATTCTCACAGATCTAACGAAACTTACACTGAATGTTCAAGATTACAAATAAGTCATGTGCCAAACCATTTTGGAAGAAAATGTACATTGGATGAGTAATGAGCATAGAAAGATAAGGAAATCAGGGTAGTGCTAGCCCCGACACCATGTGTGTTGCCCCATATACACCTTTCTGTGTAAGTAATTGTTACTTTACCAAGACTCTGCCAAATTTATGATGATTTTGATGACTCCAGAACCTTGCATTACACACCATTACTTACATGCTATATGATCAACTTTTCTGATCCATTCCACACCTTTTCTTTCACAATGCAATCGCATTACCAGAACTCAAGTTTATCGTTAAGTTATGATAAAACATCGATACTTCTTGGTTTCGTTTTTTCTGGGACACATTGTATATTGTATATAGTGCGTAGTCGAGTTTGTCCTGTTGAATCGGATAGTCCTCGATAAATCGAGTGTTTATTCAATCTGTATGAAAAATAAAAGATGAAGAAATCCTTAGCATCATTGCCTTGCGATTGCTAATCACCAATACATCGTTCTGTTAAACCATTAAATATTGACTTTGTGAAACAGGTATATCCTTAGTTTGCCACTTTGCATCAAAATCCTCTTTTTGTATTTACCAATTGTAAACATACCTAGCCCTCATGTAAATGTACTTCTTATAATTCACTTTAAATGTTAAATGAATATTTGCAATAAAGATTGAATATCCATTCTAATCTCAACTTGAGTAATGCCTGTTTATTAATTTGTTCCAAAAAACCTGTCCTTATATATTTCGACTACAATCAAAGAAATACAATCATGACCTCTTCAGTCCAAATATTCTCACACTGTAACATCTATCAATGTAAAATTGATACAAAACCAACATCTGTTTCATTTACCCACTTTCTAAATTGAAGTGTTTCTTACAACAAAAACCAGAATAAAAACTTCTCAAATGTTACTGTTAATGCCACCAAATAAATCCATTATTTGATGTATTATTTATACAAGCACATCAACACACATATTTAGACAAATATGGTATTAACCTAACTGACCGAAAATACTCTCGCCAAACCTGGCCATACAAGTTGCGTACATTCCACGCTCGTTAGTTACATTTCATTTAACTCTACATTTCTACATTATATATTTGCTTAATTGCCTCTGAACCAATTGATAATTAATACGTACATCTTTGGCAGGATCTACTCGAAACCGTGGAACACAAATTACTCCTCTCGGAGACATTTGTGACAAAACTGTTACATCAAAAATGGTGGACAAACACGTCCGTTCTCTGACTTGATGATGTGGCTCTGAACTTAGCCGTGACTTACTTTTGCCACGTACCGGTCCCAGATATTCTAAGGTGTCCTTAAAGAAACACATGTGATCTTCTCAAAGGAAAATAAGAAAACTTCTTAATACATGAAAAATCGTCTAAATTCTTACTAGACAAATCACAAATGAAAAAATGACATTTTCACTGAAACAGTGGTTCTCCTTCTCGAGTCACTGCACAAGCCCGGTCCTAAGTGGATCGCAGAAAGAGGACAGTTTTTTGCCCCCTAATAGGCCATGGTCCGGATACGCCATTTGAAAAAAATAGATATATTTATCTCCCCGTTGGAAGATTTAATCACAGCGAGGAGGATTTAAAAATAGGTAGAACATAATTTCGGAGATCATTTGCTGATCCATCTTGGATGAAAACGAGCTTGTAAAGCTTTCCAATTTTGCATGAATTATTTGTTTATGAATTTATTTGGCGACACTCGGGTGGTAGGGTATTTACAATCACGCATACACTCTAAATATAATTATTGCAAATATGTTGTCATTCAACCCTTGGATGGAAAAAATCTATTCCATCATAAATAACGTAGAAAATGAAAGTTTATGAAATTTTCAGTACAGAGCGAATTGGAGAGGACCTCGCAAGATACGTCACTCCCAGTGTTGCCAATTTGTGTTTGATTGATCGCTACTTCAAAAAAGCATACATTTCTTATTTTAACTTTCACTGACTTGGTCATCTCATTTTTCTGCTTCCATTAAAATAAGCTTAATATCAGAGGAAACTTCCCCTTCAACTGAATTTAGGGGGAAGCATGATAGAGACGCAGTCGCATTTGTCTTTTTTCATTATATTTGTATTACATTATATGTTGGTGGTAAAAAATGAATTTTTACAAGAAACCTCACAAGTTTTAGGGAAGGATCTTTGATAAGTTTAACCGACAACATATTGTAAGCAATTGAGAAGCTTTTTATTTTTATTGACTGCAAGGTTTTACAGCCATTTATTACAAACATTTTTTATCATGATATTATTAATAGTCGAATTGACTAAAAACAAACATATTCATTTTATTCTTCTGTCGATGATGTTTAGAGATTATTATGTTGATTTGTTCAAGATTTTGATTTAAGATTTTTTTTTAATGTTGAAAGCTCTTTTTTCTTCTCTGAATAGCCAACTGAGTTCTCTTATTTCCCCTAACTTAGATGATATATTCTTGATGTATATCACCACTGTTTGTGTATAGCCGTTAACAAGTCTAAACAACAAGATACTATCCTTTTTTAAGTGTGTGAAAAAATTGATTCGTCCCGAGCTATGTTACTTGAGAATGTGACACATTAAATTTTACATCTAAAAGTATTCCAACAAAGACCCTAATTCAATTAGTCTACCTTTCATTCTTCAGTTACGAAACACACATACCAAAAGCCCCCATCAAATATCCCCCATCACATGTACAAGGGGCATACATTACTTTGTTAAATGTTAACTGTGCTCCACCTTAACTATTCATGTCAGTGATAGTTAGACATGATTTACGATCCACTGAAGATGCTTTCTTAGAAGATGACCTTTTGATCTCACACATTATTCTTCTAGAAATTAATGTTTCCCTCCTGGCCTCCTTTCATAATTTTTCTTCTGAGAAAGTGAACATCTTCTCTTTTGATCTAATGAAATATTCTTCTTTTGACCTATAATGTAATATCAATTTTGTTTTATAATCCTTTTGATCTAATGCTATTTTTCAAAAATATGTCCCTCCTCTAAGCATTTTTTTGTTGTTGAGAAAATGAGCATCTTCTCATTTGATCTTTTTGATCTAATAAAATGTTCTTCTTTTGACCTAATGTAATATCATTATTTGTATTTTGTTATCCTTCTGATCTAATGCAATATTCTATAAAATAATATGTCCCTCCTCTAAGCATTTTTCTTTTTCTGAGAAAGTGAGCATCTTCTCAATTGATCCTTTTGATCTAATGAAACATTCTTCTTTTGACCTATAATATAATATCATTTTTTTTTTGTAATCCTTTTGATCTAATGCTATATTTGATAAATATGTCCCTCCTCTAAGCATTTTTCTTTTTCTGAGAAAGTGAACATCTTCTCATTCGATCCTTTTGATCTAATGAAACATTCTTCTTTTGACCTATAATGTAATATCATTTTTTTGTTGTAATCCTTATGATATAATGCAATATGCTATGAATATGTCCCTTCGCTAAGCATTTTTCTTTTTCTGAGGAAGTGAACATCTTCTCATTTGATCTAATGAAATATTCTTCTTTTGACCTAATGTAGTATCAATTTTTTTTAAATCCTTTTGATCTAATGCAATATTCTATTGATAAGCCCCTCTTCTGAACATTTTTCTTTTTCTGAGAAAGTGAACATTTTCTCATTTGATCTAATGAGATATTCTTCTTTTGATCTATTGCAATATTCTATAAAATATCCCTCCTCGGAACATTGTCTTGTTCTTAGAAAGTGATAATCTTCTCATTTGATCTTTTCCCGTACTTCCTTTAATTATTAATGACTCGAAAGACATTCGAGGCATTCACCAAATCATGTTCTGTAATTAAATTTCACGGAAATCGATTCATGCGGGGAACACAGGTAATCAATACCCTAGACATCTTTTTACACTAGGCGTGAAAATGCTGCCGGAAAATAAAATGATAAAACGACGAACATTAAATAAAGTGGTCAAATCAAATGTTAGTCTTCATCACACTTCTGTTTCTCAAAACACTCAGCTAAAGGTGAGTACATACAATTAGTAATCAATTGATTAGTTCATTCGTTCATTTATTTATTGAAATAGTTTTGTGTGTCTTTTCAAACAGTTAACACATGAATTATTCATACCCTTCCCGAGAGTTTTTTTATTTTATTTTGTTTGTAAACAAAATTGATTTGTTGCGATTCATGTTTCTTGAGAATTTGACATTAAAGTTTACATTTACATGTATAAGTATTTTAAAAAAAGCCCGCATTCAACCAGTCCATCTTTCATTCTTTAGTTATGAAGAAAAAAACTTTGAATTTACAACGGGGTAGCCTTTATACTATATATATTTCCGTCGTTTGCTGTTTTTTTTTTTTGGAACTCTTGTCCATGTATTTATTTATGAATTTATTGAGCTAGTTAGTTATTTGTTTATTCATATTCATTTATTTATATGTTGACATATTTATCTTTATTATTGTGATTTTTTATTAAACACTCACCATTCATGTCAAGTTTACATGTGAAATAATGATTTTTTTTTAGCGTGTTTTCCGTTTCGTGTGTGAAGTGGACTTCACTTGATTCTCATTTTCATTCAGGCCATGTTCGTGTTCATGATCATGTGACTAACTGGGTAGGTGGCGCCTTAATGTAAGCCTAGTCTAGAAATACAAACCCACCAATACACGTTCTTGAGTTTTTCTAGCTCTAAGGGAACAGTCATAGGGTAATGTCAATTTGTACTCTTTAACTGTATTACTAACTTCTGCCTTGGACGTAACAGACCTAGTCTTTACCTTAACATAATAGTAAATATGTTAGCATTTATATTTGCTCTCTCCTTTTCGACATTCTCGACCCTGACAAAGTTTTTGAACTATGAGACTATGCATACTAAACGGTCTGCACCCGGTAGGCCATGCACGTACTGTCGCTACTCTTGCCGAGACTGACAGAGTTAGGCTCGGCTCAAATCTTTAGTTTGTGGAAGTTTGTTAAAGCCTGTGTCTGCAGTACATGTATACGAACGGAGATGGTGCATATTAAAGGTAATACAAAGTTTTGGGAAATTTTGAAAATTGGGTGGATGGTGATTCTTTACGATTTTGATATATTTGGATGCCGCTGTGGATGTATCATAAGCACTCGAAAAATTAGCCCCTAAAACACTTCTGCTTTCGAGAAAACTTGAATATAAAAATTTACCGGTGCTCCCGGTAAATGTTGATAAATTTCAAAAAGTGCCTATGGCCAAACGATGGTAGCTGCGACCATGAAAATTTCAGAATATGTAGTTGTGATATATAATTTCCAAACGGTATTAGCCAATCGGTCGATTTTAGTCAAGAAACATTAATTTATAGCTTAATTAATATATCCACCTTGAGAGGGAGTTATACAACATAAAGAGTTTATTATTTACAATTTCATAATTTTAGACACGAAATCAACCGCGACAACGATCACTAAATAATGTAGGATTGCATATGCTTCCAATATATTCATTTGAACCAAATTCATGACCCCACACCAAAACTTTGTAATACCTTTAAGAAACGCGGCATAGATATCGGACTGTATGAGCTAGACCACAGCAACAGCATCGTTCAAAATCATGTTAGAATCCAGCGTAGGTTTTTTAATGAAGCCCCAATTAAGCTTTAAAATGTTTATGCTTTATCTTTGGAGTCAAGTTCCTGATGAATGAATTGAGTGACGGGCACTCCAGGAGCATCTTCACAGGATACCAATTTGTCTCGATAATTCGAGTGCAATTTTAATTTCAGGTTATTCTTACGGAATTATGTGTTCTACATGTACATTCGTTGTAATTTTAGTCATGATTAGTCATGGAAGAAAAAAAATGCACCGTGTCACAAGTAATACCCGAAATGACAATGGATAAGCTCTATGACCCATGCTATGCCTGTGGAAATCATTTTTTTCTCGAGATAAGAAATCAAGCAACATTGCGTTTCACCATTCTCCTGTTTCTAGAAAATTGACATTTGCAACAGCTTAAGGTTGTGGATAATACTTTCATTTTACATGTTTGTCTAGTCCAATTTACACATAATGTGTGCCGTGCTGAAGACTTGAAGGCAGACTGTGCTAATGTCTTATTATTTTGAAGTTCCAAAACCTTACAATCTACACCAATACTTCTATGCTATGTATGAAATAAGGATCAACATTTGTATTCAATCGCTTCCACATAATTTCGTTCACAACGCAATTGCGTGACTAGGGCCCTGTTTCATAAACAAATCAATAAGTAACAAGTTACAATAATTGTTATAAGCTACTGAAATAGTGGCATTTGATTGGCTGAGAGCAAATTAATGTCATAGAAATTTAACATGACTTATTGAAAACAAGTTTTTTTTTATGAAACAGGGCCCCGAGTTCAACTTTATCTATAATACGGTCTGCGAGTCAGACTACTAGAGGCCACTTCCTCTTGCCGACGGGTCAATGAAACTGGTGTAAGGTTACCCCAACTCCGTAAGAAGTCCACATCGGGGTAAGATTACCCCCTCTTACGACCACCTCGACACCCTTGACACCTTACTAGTGCGAATCCCGGAAAATGTTTTATTACAGTCGCCTCAAATTGGGTCCGGGTAATTGGGAAACATGTCCTCCTGTGTAAGAAACACTCACATTTAATATGTACATAATGCAGTTATGTTGAGTATGTGATTCGGGGAAAGAGCCCCTTGGGTGTCGGCTTGCTTTAATGCTCTCTAGGAACTAACGTGCTCTCTAGGAATTAGCATGCGTCTATTGTGTACGGCTATAGCTATGGCGATGGCTTTGCTGCGTACAGGGTCGAGAGTTAGAATTGCGAACATTAGGCTTACGAGCGTCGTAGCAAGTAAATCGTCAGTAGTAGTGTTGGATAAAATGGGGTCTGGGTGATGAAAAAAACTGTCCTATCTGGACTGTCTCTGTAATTGAACACAAATTCACCCATGAGTTTACCAAAGAGCTTCATATGTCAACAATATCAACAATTAAAGAGTGAAGTAAAGTTGGAGGGAGGTGTAGACTCAGTAGTTTATAACCACAAACCTCTTTAACGCCATATCCTAGCGGAGTTGTGGTATAGAGTCATACTTATCAGTGTTTCACATTAAGTCAAGTGTCTCCTTTTAGCGATGTTTTTTGTTTTAAATATCTTTTTATCTAGAATGCTAGGGATTGTACACGAACAGAAAGAACAACAACAAAAACATCACTGACAATTTCGATTTCGAGTTCATTTTATACAATGCTGTAGATTGTGCCGTTTATGAATGTGAACGATTTAATTGTGCATAATCGTTTCAGTCAAGTTTTCCGTGTAAACATGTATTCGGACTTCTTTGTTAAATTTTAATTTTTAGAATTATATAGAAATGCAAAATGAGAAAAACTGTTGTCAATTTAAAGAAGAACAAGTGACTTTTTTTGATAAATTTAAACCTTGATAATACTGTGAAATGCTTTGTCTTAAGGCTACTTACATGCCTGTATATTATCACGAATAAGCCTTCTAAAGTCTAGCGTGTTTAGTCATCATGTTGCAGGAAACCATATGGTCTCATGATGATTTCCGCTTTCTTACTCTACTTGAACGCTGTATGAGCTCACATTTCGATTGGATTAAACTATATTAAGTAGAGTTCGTTGCTTCGAGCATTGTTTGTCTGGCTCCCCTGAAATGAAGTTACTTTTCTTCATTTTGAAGCTTCAAGGGCATTAACTGAAATGTTAACATAGAGTTAACGCTCATTCGGCTTTAAACAGACAATTTGCAGAGTTAGATTTAATCTCATTTTGCGCTTGCTATTCTAAGTTCGAACCTCCCTAGTGTTTAAAGATTGCAAACTCTTTTCAGATTATTTTGTGTGTGTATTGATTCTCCTTTTTCAATTGACTTTTTTATTATTTTGTTTTTGTTTTAACACGATCGCAACGAAATTCAATAAATCAACGTCAGGATAGATTTTTAGCACTCTTTGAAATATATTAGGCCTACTTTTATAAGTGATGTTCGGACTACGTACAGTAATACCTCATTAACATGTTCGCACATTTCAGTATGTGACGCTCATAATGGCTATTGGCATTGCAGCCCCTGGTGAAATGTTGATCGAAACTCCTTGTATCGTGCTTGTTGTCATTGTTGCTGATGCCGTCGTTATATTTATCATGGTTTTTCGCCAATGTGTTCGTTCACTTTTTTGTTAATGATTCCTTTCATTTTCAAGGCAACTTCGTCTACTTCTGTCCCTTTCTCATTATTCAGTTGCTTAAAACATACATGGTTTACTCTGTATGCGTTCAATGTTCTTTGAAGTAGATCCCCAAGTCCCTATCTCATTCTGGTATAGCGATCCCCGCGAAACCACCACCACCACCACCGCAACCACCGGCACCGTCATCGTGGCCGCGGAGTATTCTCCAATATGAAAATGGTTTTGCTAATCAGGAACTTGATCCTTTTTAGGTTCGAGATGTGACAGCGAATGACATTGGAAGCTGAGAGTTTTGTTTCAGGAGTATTTTGTTTGAATGTCTTTAACTGTCTCTCTGTCTATTTTAATCTCTGCCTCCCTCTTATCTCTCTCTCTCTCTCTCTTTCTCCCCCGCCACCTCTCTCTCTCTCTCCCTCGCTCCTTTTCTTTCTCTGTCAGTCTCTATCTCTCCCTCTCTTTTCTCCCTCCCTCTATCTCTCTTTCTTTTGCTCTCCCCCTTTCCCCGCCCCCTCCCCTCTCTCGCTCTTTCTCGTCCTCCCTTTTTCTCTCTGTCTTTCTCTCTGACTCTCCTCTCTGTCTCTCAATATCTCTGACTTTGTCTCCTCATTAACCCGCATTACCTTTTCAGCGCTCCACTAAACTACCCCAACCATAATACTCTCTCTCTCTCTCTCTCTCACACACCCTCTCTCTCTCTCTCTTTTAAATGTCCTCTTCTTTCTTCTTCAAATAGCGCTCCCCTTTTCTCTCTTATGCCCGATGGACACAAGGCGTTATTTCGACTGCGTCATTCCCTGCGCTAACCAAGTCTTTAAAGGTAATTGGCGCATATGCCATTAATTTATCAAATTATTAGTACTATCCATTTACCATTCACTCATTGCGAGTCTAACTCTTAGTTACCATTTTCAGAGGACGCGTCAAAGATTGCGCCATTCACTGACGTAGTTCTACGTCATTCGAAATTACGCCGCGCGTGCAATAGGGATTACAAACAAACATGGCACACGTCCCCCATCTCAAGCTTGTTTACTTCATGCATTTCAAGGTTTTCCCAGTATACCCGTACCTTTCTTTATGACTCTTTTTCCAGACGTGATGTTATTATCATTAATCGGCTATTCTATACTAATCATTTATTCAAACACCGGCCATCTGTTTTGGTCGAGCTATAACCGGTGCACTACAAAGACGCGCAGGCATCTTATTTATTCGAAATCATCTTGCAGAATTAATTTGTGGAGAGAAAACCGGACACGGGAATAAAATCCATATTGGTTTCAACGTCTTTGTATCGCTTTGTTTTTAGGGGCACTAGAAATACCCTAGACTCCAACTTCATGGCTTTGCTCGGGAAAAGTATTATAACCGTAATAATGCCACCGTCAAACGTGTAGTGCAATATCGTTTTAGATGGCCTGAATAAAAGTGGTTCTTGAAAGCCCTCTCCCCCTTTTTATCTTCGGGCGGAGGTGGACCTTTATGGCAGTACTAGCTGTTTGCGCCCGTTAAACGGGCGCTCTTTGCTGTGGCAGCCATTTTGCGTTCGTCAGCGGCATCAAACTTTTCAGCCTTTAGCTTCCGTAATCAATGAAATAAGCTAATAAATATCAAATTAAGACTTGACTGATTTAAATTTAAAATATTATATTTTAATTAAAAATAAGCTAATAAATATCAAATAAAGACTTGACTGATTTAAATTTAAAATATTTTATTTTAATTAAAAATATTGATTGATAGACTATTCATAAATTTCTGTGTTTGCGTGGCGAGCTTCTTTTCGGTCATTTTCTTCGCGTACGCAAGAAATACAGCTCCGTTATTCATGAATGAGGTATCAAGTTGACCGGGATCATTGTCCGAATACCTGTAAGAAACGTCAATGAAATATATCAACCGGTTCAATTTAAAAAAATAAAAATTCACTTCAGCTCAGAAAATACAGCATCTGCTGCAATTACGGCCGGTTTTAAGCCCCAGAGTTCTGGGGAAGAAAAGGGCTAGAGATAGCTATGATTACTGATTAATTTTTTTGCATTAAACATCACATCCTATTTCTACTACATCACATCCTATTTCTACTAATATTCTAAAGCCTTCAAACTTCATGCATACCTTAAATTTCTGTGACCGCGCAGCGCAGACTCTAGTAATAAATAAAAATGATTATCGAAATTTAGCATACAACTATACATGGACAGAATAATCACAATCTAAGCTCAGGTTTCATACCTCTATAGATCTAGTCACGAAACTATATTGAAATATAGGGGCAATAAGAGCAATTTCAAAATGTTGTCGAGAATAGCTCAGCTCAGCTCACCTCACCTCACACACAGTCACAGTTCCGACAGTGCTCGACAACAGTGGCGCACTGCACTGCCCGTGCCTCATGGCAGCTAGCTTGCAACTGAACTGTCAGTTACGATGAATTTCTTGTGAAAACTTTACTTTGAAGAATGATTTTCAAAATTCAGTAAACATGAACAGGATAATACCAAAGTAACCCTGCTTGCATACCTCTATTCACGTAAACTATATATAAATCACGGCAATCATCATAGAATCAAAGACGAAGCGACTGAGCTGTGCGTGTGACGGTGAGCGTAGAATCATCGCATACATTATACACGTACGTTCGTACACGCAGCAGATCCGGCTGGCCTAGTACAAAGCATATCATATAAAAAGACGCATAACACGGGTAAGCCCAACCCGTGAGAGCGTGCATTTCTTACATCCCCTCACCCGGGTGAGTCATCTGTTAATGTGTATTTCTCTTACATGCTACAAAGCGTATCCTATAGCAAGAGGCCTAAACTCGGGGTAAGCCACAACCGTTACTACGTGATGTGCTACATCCATTGACAGAGTAGATTCTCGTCCGCTGTGTGTCTCTTTGTTGATTGCACAGAGGGCGGATGCACGCCTTGCCGACTCGCTCTCGCGGGTTCGTCGCCTCCTTGCAATCCGCGACGCCCGCCGTGCCCTCGTCCGCCCATCCTCCCCGGGACCCCGAAACCGCCTTTATCGACGTCGACGGCGACCGCGACCGAAGATCGAACGGGGACGTGGCCAAATGGGTAGATTAAAACGTCGTCCGTCCGCGGGACCGCCCGGCGGCGACCCGGGGCGGGCGGGAGGGGAGATTTGGGCGCTGTAAAATGGACCCCAGATACCCCCCTCGACGCCTTAGAGTATTATTATATAGACTATATTAGTTGCGTGGTATTCGCCCTACCCCTACCAAATATTCTTTGCTCGAGGTCATTACCCATTTGAGCTATACAGTAATCAGTATGCATCCTATCTCGGATTAGACGATTTAAAATAAAATTAAGCTGACTCAAATCGTATTTTGGTTACACTTGCTTTCTTTTATGATTCGCACTGTTAACACGTAACATTTCCTTATGTCCCGATTTGAGAAATTATGCTTCTTCGCTGATAAACTGGACCTTTATACAAGCAACGTACTTTTAAGCGATCTCATCTTTCTTTTTATGCGGGTGCTTTTCCGTTTGCCCTATGTATTTTTTAAATATTTATGTTACCATACATTATTTATCTGTCTTCATCTTTCTTCTCTCCCCTCTCCTTCGCCCCGGTGGTACCTAGGTTGATTGTAGTTCGTGTGACTTCCCATCTATCTACATCTACCTTCCCTCTCCTTCAGTTCCTCGCTCTTTCCTTCACATACTTCCATCTTCTCGCCCTTCCTTCAATATTTCTTCCGCTCCATTTCCCTTCCTTCCCTATCACCTCCTATCATGTCAATTACTTCCACTGTTGTCCAGCGCACTTTGCAAAACAATTTGTTGTGGTGAAAAAACCTCGACTTTTGCGCTGACATTTTCTTGAAGACCTCCACTCGACTTAAAGAGAAGATTGAGTTCTGGGAAGAGGTGAAAAATAATTTGTGAGCGTTATCAGTGTTATTATGCCAGTGTGGAAGAACATCAGATTAAAAATGTTCCCTGAATAGCATTGCTCGTCAGATGCCTTAATATTCTTAATATGGCATGTAACAGCATCAAAATCAGGACGGATTTTTATGCCACATAATTTTAGTCCCATATACATTTTTCTGTGTACAGTGCTTGTAACTTACCGACACTGGGCCATATTTCTTATCATGTTGATGATTCCAGAACCTTGCAGTACATACCAATGCTTATATGCTACATGATCAACCTTTTGTGATTGATTCCACACTGTTTCTTTCACAATGCAATCGCATAACCAGAACTCGACTTTATCTTTAAAAGTATTAGTCGATGAAAAAAAAAAAACGTCATGATATTGCCTCGCTTAGCTTGATGAAGCAAGACTCAGATAAATGACTGTCAATTGGGGGCCCTCGTAAATCTCCCTGTTTTAGTCGTGATATAGCGTCGAAAGACTCGAAAATAGGGCGAGACACATCACAGTAAATGGGGCACGAAACCGCGTCTGATCAGGGTAATGGCGAAACGGAGACAAGCACATCACTTTCAGTCCCCCGGTACATAACCTGCGCCCTGAAAAGACACGGGCCCATTCACACTCAGAGGATACGAACGTCCTAAGCCAACTGATCAGTGCCCTTTGCGCATGCACGAAGCGTCATTTCGATAAACGTTGTTCCCTCTGCTAATCAAGTCTTTGAGGACATTCGTTAATGCGCCAATAAGTAAACGCAGTGTTCGCACTATTCATTTTCCATTCACTGCGCTTACGATGCCAATCTCACACGATGCGTCAAAGACCTCACAATTTGACGCAAACATACGTCAATAAAATGACGCATCGTATTCAACAGGAGTGAGAAGAGAGCCATGCTCTAAATTAGAGGGCAAACTCGTTCCAAGAATGCCACTAGAAAGCACTCCGCGGGGCCAACTGAAGGAGGTATTTCGGCGGCGCCACCGGGTTACCCTTTGAGGGCCGCTGATGAACAATCATTCCGTAAAAAAGAATCCTTATATAATGGAGGGAGGGCACATGCAGTCTTTACGCCCTCTAAGACAACGCTCTTATTTCAAATGTGAACGGAGCCATTAGGAGTTCAGTTGTCTCTTCATATTTTGTCCGCATGTTTGGAGCCCAGAACCATGTGATACTGATAGATGGGCGCTGCGATTTCCTCAACACTGTAGAAGAAGAAGAAGACGAAGTGATCTCTCAAGTTTCAACTTTTGAGTGGATTGATTCGCAAAAGAGTGTTCGCAGGAAATGTGATGAACCCGAACATGAGTAGTGAGCAAAGAGAGTAGCATTCGTGTGAAGAGCAAGGGATACCTCTCAACTCTTCAAGCTCGTGAAGGTGTGTTGTCCAATTTGCTTCGCCCTAAAGATGGTCGCTCTGATATGATTTGTATATTAGCTTAGTTCAGTTTGTCTGTTTTTGTGTGTCTTACATGACTGCTAAGAAAGCATGTGATGCTTGTCAGTAACCAACCAGGGAACCGACGGCATTTAAGTCCTCTCCAAGGTACTTGGTAATGAGGTTAATGCCTTACCAAAGGGCACTACTAGCACATCGACTCGGTTTGGAATACTGGACCTCCCAGTAACGAGACAACTGCTCTACCACTGAGCCATCGTGCATGTTTGTTCCCCTTTCCCCAGGCCCCTGAAATATTACAATATGGTTTGTACATTATTTATTATGTACTATTGAGTAATTGGTATGGATACAAACATGAACTGGAAATGAAGTGCATATATTGAAGTTGATCTATCATCATGCTTTCAAACAAATGCATCCATCATGTGCGCTATTTTTATTCTATTTTATTCCATTTCCTTTTTCTTTTCTCCTTCTTTTTCCAGTAAATTTTCAACATACCCAAAGAGCACTCAGCTGGTTTAGTGAATATCCCTTCCAGGCATCGTTAAGGAAAAGGACCGAGACAGGTTTCGCATTTCTAAGGTAAATTAATAGTAGTTCGTCGCTTTATATATAAATACGAGGTGAAATTTCATTAATGTTAAGAGACCCGGAGCGAAAATGTGTAAATAACGAAGTAAGGTTGGGTAGGAGATAAAAGAGATACGGATCAGAAGACTCGAGATTCGTATGTTGGTAATGACGTATTGGATGAATTTGAGTATGAAAATGTATTCCCGTTCTCTTCGAAGATTACCATCGATCCTATTTCTCTTATTTCGAAGATTTTAAACATCATTAAAGATTTATGACGTGGCTTAATTGATATTGGATCTGTTTGTTGATTTTAAAGTGATAATCACCTGCAGTTTTTCGCACTTCAGATTAGAATCATTCTTAAGAGAGAAACACATTTTCCGATTTCTCTCTCCCTATATATTTACCTGAAAGGAATTGGGTATCTTTGTCTCAGATTCTAAACAAAATCCTGGATTTAGCTCATGCTGCAACGATAATTATAAACCTTTAGGTCTGATTATCAAGATATTTATGATTGTAATTCGAAATTTTACAACACTACGGTCTACTGGAAAAGATGAGTATGGTAAAACCGGTCACCCAAGATATTTACTTTTTTGAAGCACTTCATGATGATTTTGAAGCGCAATATTTGTAGGGCTTCAATATTACATCATATCACAGACGCTGATAACATGGAGGGCCATGCATACCAGATTTGGCATTGTTAAACAATGTCTTTAATTCCTTGCGAGTTGGAATAAATTTCTCAATGGTATAAATAACCCTAGAATTAAGGGTCGAACCATCTTCCAATACGGATTGTTTCAGCAGTCAGTGAAATGTATGATTTTCCAAGAATCGAGTCATTCGGAAGATTTATATCATTAGGAAAGATGGGTATTCATAAACCCACCATACCTTGCACATCTTCTATATTTATTTTTTTTTGGAAATAATAATGATAATATAAAGTGCTTTTCAGGACCGAAGGCCCTCTTAAAGCACTTTACAGATATTATTACCCAGGTCATCGGATTCAGGCTTACCCGCACACAATGTAAGAACAACTGTGCTGGGATTTTCATTCATTATATTCTTAGACGTGATGTAGATTATATAGATGGCCAATAAAAACAGAAGATAAATGTTTATGATGATGCAAAACGATTTTCGTGCCTGTTCCTGCGAACATACAAATTAGATGGGAGTAAGCAAATCACCGCTGCTTAATTCAACTTCAAACCAGGCACAATTGGTTTCCATCCGGCGGGCGCGCAGCATCTAACATTTAACAAAACGATTGAAGAGTCTCTTAAAGACGTCGTTGGTCGTTCGCTATCAGTGGTGATTTCCAAAAGTCTAAATCTTCTTTCATCGTGTTCATGTAGTTGAACGTGTAGATGATACCTCCGGCACACCGCCGAACCGATTCCAAACCAACCGATTTATTATCTCTTCAGAGTTGTGTCATTCTTTGTTCGGTCTGTTGTCGATCTGGGGGCATTTCACAAATACTAAGACCCCGTTCTCATTCACTTCGTTGGAGCGGTCTAACTAAGAGCCGTTCCTCAGGAGCAGTTCTTAGGTGAGTGAGAATGGTCAAAGTGGTCCAGGAAGTGGACTTCTGGACCGCTCCAGAAGACCACCTCGGGAGGTGGTCTTGAGGAACGGGTCTTATTAAGAGCGGTTTGGACCGCTCTAACGTGCAATGTGGACGGAAGCGTACTTTGGCCGGAAGTGAGCTAGTGACGTTCCGTGCAAAACATGTAGTACGGTACATACGGTTTGTATTCCGCGCGCGAAAAAAATGACCTGCTGACCTGAGCTCCCATAGCAACAAGACCACTTTGATTTGTGGAGCGGTTTGGGCCATAAAAAACTGCTCGGAGTGTGAACGCTCGCAAACCGTTCCTCAAGACCCGTTCCTCTGGAGCGGTCTAACTAAGACCACTTTCAAAGTGAGTGAGAACGGGGTCTAAGACCGTTTCACCAATACTGTTGAATTTGAACTATGACAAACCATTCATCCACTGGTAGCTCTTAGCAGTGGTCTGTCAAGGGATGTGCACATCACGATCACAAATATACAGAATAGACACTCTTTGATAGTACATTGTTGACGGAAAATACAAATTATGTTCTACTTAAGACTCTGACTTATACTGCCAAAAGACTTCAACCAGATGAAAAATTATCTCAAAAATACTCAATAAATTATGATCTTTACATCCTTTTTTTGTTACTTCAACAATGTACCATCAACGCATGTAAATTCGTGTAGATTGTTGACCACGATTTGCACGTCCCTTTAGGACAAATGCAAGGAATTGTGAGAGCAACCGTTGGCATGAACTGCCTGTCATAGTTAGACAGCTTAGCCTCCGACTTAAGTCGATTTTAGTCTTTGTGAAACTGAAACACCCCCGATTTCTGTCTCGCCGGTGTGACGGAGGTATAATAATTGAGGCAAAAACCGAGCGGTTATTGAGATGGGCAATTTTCCTCGCTCATTCTCTTCCCCCATCTTCCTAATTGCAAGAACCGTGGTTCAAACGCGGAGCGTGGATTTCTCGTCCTGAGTTTCATTAGCGTTTATCCCAAGATCAAGTATCAACTGAGAAGGATGGAGAAGAGAAAAGTAATAAAAGTCGCCTCAGTATTTTCAGAGATATTTTGTTTTATTTCATTATGGGGTTCTTGGTGATTCGTTAGGTTATGATGGCTTTGAGTTTGTTGATACTCCTGCGTCGTGTTTACAATATACAAGGATGGTGAAGAGAGAGAGAGAGGGGGGGGGGGGGGGAGATAGATAAAGAGAGAGTGAGAGAGGGGAGAGGGGAGGGGGAGGGCGTAATACAGTCGCCAGTTAATGTTTCTTCACGGATTTTCATCTGAAAATGGGATTCTGAAGGTTATATTGTCTTAGCGCTATTTGATACTCCTGACTCGCTTATTAAACTGAGGACGAAGAGAGAGAGAGAGAGAGAGAAAGAGATGATTTATATAAACAACGAATATATACATTTATACACATATATATATATATATATATTGAGAGAGAGAGAGAGAGAGATCTGAGATTACCGTGATGACATTTCTCGCAAAAGTCCTGCCCAAACTGGGTGAAACCAATTCGTTCTAAATCAAACTGATTCTTTAATTCATTTCCAAAGAATCTGATTTGTTACGAATCGAAGGCAATAAATTGGGATCTAGCGGGATGAGTATACACCGAAATGAGATTCCTAAACCTGATACTATAATCATGGACCTAGGTCCATGCTATAATTTATCATTTTTGAGATGTTACGAAACATTGTCATTACACACCTGTTGCATAAAGATAGCATACATAATATCGTGATATTACAATGCATTTTTTTCTCGTAAATACTGCGATCCTCACCAGTCATGTTCAAATTTCAATTAAGCCACACTGAATGTATATTTTTTGTCGGCATAGATGGGAATGTATACAAGAGGCCATTTTGGTAATGTAATCAAATTGAATACAAACATCTTTATTTAGTGCCTCGTTATAAATTATCTCATTCACCTGTTAGGAATAATTGTATTCCAATAGTCGGAATGTGAATTGCATAGATTAATTGTTGCTAGGTAGGACAAACTTATGGCTTGTCCACCCTAACAACACGAACATGGTCTACGGAGTACTGTGGGCCACACTCAAGTGGTAGCCATACTGTAAATACAGAGTATGCTTGAACATTGTATTACCAAACGTTTTAATTGTCAATTCTCACTTTGTGAATGTCCAAACTTCATCTTTGATAAGACAAAGGGTTCCCATTTCTTTTTTCTTCTTCTTTTTCTTCCTTTTAGGTAATGGTTTCTTCCGAAAAGGGCACCGCAATATATAAATTAACCTCATTTTGATAATCAAACGTCCTTTTAGGTAAGAGTATGCTTCAACATTTTATTACCTCAAGTTTTTTGTGAATGTCCATACTTCATCTTTGATAAGAAATAGGGTTCTTCTTCTCCTTCTTCTTCTTCTTCTTCTTCTTCTTCTTTTTGGGGGTAATGGTGTCTTCTGCGTATATCTTAACCTCGTTTTAATAATCATACGCCTTCACTGACGTAAAGTGTCTTATTAACTGATACGGAGGAAGATAACACCATTGGGGAAATTTGTTTTTGCAGAAGTCAATTTTAGAGTCTGCGAAACACAATTTTCAAGTTATCTTGGTAGCTTATGAACAGATCTGGCTTTGATAGAAACCTAAGCAGGATAAACCCGATAAGAACACAAAATCTATTTCTTCTTTCTTTCTTTCGTCTTTCTTTCCTGCTATATCCTTAACCCCTTTCCCAATACGACATAATAATCGCCTCGGCGTCCCAAATTTAATATGAGTGTTACGTTGCTGAGTGTGGGGGGAGGGCATGGCGATTATTCCAAAATCAAACGACCTAAGGCTTTCTCGTTATTCTTTCGAAAAGGCAGAATGGAGCTGCAAACCATCCTAACATAATTTGTTAGTTTTGCGGTATTGGTCCATTGAATTTTGTTCAAAAGGGGAGTGGGTGAGGGGGGGGGGAGGGGTTGGTTGTCATGAATAGGGCACGGTGAGACATGACGATTATTCAAAATGTAATTAACCTCATACTTTGTATCTCTTCAGAACATGCTGGATGAAGCTGCAAACCGTCGCATATTTTGTTGTTTGGCGACATTGTGAGCAATTCCCTAAATTCTGGTTTTGAGGATATCATAAAACTTGTATTTTTTTACTGAATGTGATATTCACTCAAACTTTAGTAGTAATATCCAAAGTGGAATGTTGAATAGCGCTCATGTCTGGCACATTACAATCATTACCCCAGCCTTATCAGGGTTTCCATTGTAGCTCACGAGCATTTGAAGGAAACAATCATACCAGGTACATATTTGCCTCACCTGGGTGTAGTGTGGCAAACTTTATAGATTAATGTCTTACCAAAGGACATTGGTGCTGCCGCAGAGATTCAAACCTCGTATCTGCATGTGGTTAACGGTCCGGATACTTATCCGCTGGACCGCAACACACCACAGTTAATTGAGTCAGATTGAGTCAGGCTTTCCTCATTTTCCACAATTATTGCCATAATCACATTTTCTAATAAGTCGTCGATAATTTCTTTCACAATGCTATTTTTTCCCTCAAAACCAATCACCGAGCATGGTGGAAAACCGCTATCATATTAACTTCAGGTATCCACCCCTTCGACTCATCTCGCTTTTACTAGGTTAGGCCAATTACATAGATCCAGTTCAACTTGAAATTGTACATTTCTATTCGAGTTACATTTATTCTAAAGAATGTCGAAAGACCACTTAATTTCCGCATTACCCCCTAATTGATATAACCGATAAATCATGGTTTGTGTGGCGTTCGAAACACCGTGTATAGATGAAGGAAGTATTCTTTTCATTTCCTCTCCAAATTAAGGAAAATGATCGGGAATTCCCTCGTGTCCATTACACTTACAGGTGACTTATCGTAAGCGATACCCTGACACCGCATGCAGTCACACCGCCAAACAGACTCCAGGCCGACCGATTCTCAGCCATTACAGGTAATGCAATATTTTGGTTCGGTTTGTCGTCGGTGTGGTGTCGGTCTCCCTGATGTAACTGGGGCATAGTTGCGTTTAACGCCAACAGGCAAGGTGGCGGCTATTAATAATCGTAATGGAAATATGGTGTGATAGGCTATGAGTGTCAGCGGATATTGTTACGCTAAAATGCGCCGTGATTATAAACAATGATTTACATTTCGTGATTATTATATAAAATGATAAGTGCTGTATTCTAAAAACCTATCATGCTAACAGTCATTGATAAAATATTTACAATTTTACCTATTCTCTATTTTGTATTATTGTCATGGTATATTTTCTAGTTTTATCATTGGAAACTTTAGAAAGAAAGAACAGCGGCCTTGAAGGCATTTTCGTATAAATTATTTCAGCCTATATTATAGCCAGTATGAGGTCTGTTTCTGTCCGAAATAGCGTTGACTCGAACCCCGTACCTTGTGATCCACAGTCAATCGACCTATCCACTCGACCACAATACCGAGACAAAAATTTCCCCTGGCCCCGGAGCGTTGTCTCTCCGGACAGCGACTCCGCCACCCGTTCACTGCTGTCTAGTGACACACAGATAAGGACTGATTACATGCATGATCTCTGTATCGCTGATCAGCGAGGGTGTTAGTAAGAACCGTTCTATTCTTGACAAACCGATAGTCGAGGATGTCGGGTCTTTCACGAGGGTACTGTCCCACGGTGAATAATTACACCCGTTAATATACGACGGGTATTATTTCTTTTATAAAATCCTGTCGAAGGTCCTTATCATATGATAAATGAATCTCTTCCCAAAGTTTATAGATCAAAACTTGACTTTCATATTAGGGACCGTCATAAGTGCCCTTTCCTGGTCATTAGAAAGTGCTCATGGTCCAGTTACACGGTACATGCCTGGTCACATGTCCGCTCCCAACCAATCATTCGATTAGAATCATCGTCAACATTGTTATATTTGCATTTTGGTTAAGCTTTAGGGTTAGGACTAGGTAAAGTGTTTAGTCCAGGGTTTAGCGATTTAGTTTAGAAGTTGATCGCAGAACATTTGTCACCTGGGCAAGTATTTTATGTACAAGCCACGATGCATCCCTGCTCAAGGCAGTGACCTTACCCACGAGGTAGCGTGTGGACAATGACACAGTTCGAATGAACGTGAAGCAAATAATTCACCTCTCTTATTTCCGCCCCGTAAATATTCATACGTCTCGAGGGCAATACTATATTTTAAGTAATCTTTAAAGGAAGGACTTATCGAAAATGTCACATTCATTGTCAATTCTTTCATTGCATCTCCAGCATAAATATGTTAATCACATTCTTTTGATGTTAGCCTATACTTGTCATTAGATCTCAGATATATACGATTATAGATGCAGTGAAGATTATTAACGAATTCCTGGCGTTCGACATTGACATGACATATTTGGTAGTGTCAAGCCTCAAGGGCGTAAAGTCACTTTCTGCTGCTCTTCGCAGTCGCGGCGTAGGGCGAACTTGGGTTCAGCCATTGAAAAACTATGGTGTCGGGGGTGGGGCACCGGTAATATTTGGTTTAAATGAAATGCGAAGAAATATGGCAATTGCCTTAGGGAAGGGTATTGAGCGGTGTCGTTCTGCTTTCTTTTCACGTCTTGCACCTCTCCGCTTCCGTTCTCTCTTTCTGCCTCATTTTTCTTCACATATTTCTCGCCATATGAATACGTACCCCCGATGCTGCTAAAGTGCTATCCCCTAGTTACCCCGCCGCCAGTCGGTATCGCAGTAGGTCCGTGGTACCATCCAAAGTGGCGTCTATGAGTATACTATATATGTGCACTTTTATGATAAGTAGCAATGGGACAAAGACTGAACAATCTAAAACCTAGGTCATATCGATATATTTCTAGAGGGAGATAGCATGTATGCGTATATTCTTTTCCTGAATATTAGGAGGTTACTCAACCTTCTAGTGTACCTAGTAGAGATGTTCCATGAAAGGTATTGTGAAACTAGCAGACCAGGGCCCCGTCGCATGAAACTTACCATTGATGGTAACTTTGCCATCAATGGCAACTACTATGGTAACAGGGCTCAACAGCCAATCAAAATCAAGGTTTTAATGGGAGTTACTATTGCTGGCAAAGTTACCATGAATGGTAAGTTTTGTGCAACGGGGCCCAGGAGAGGGAATTCCAGTTCATAAGTAGGCCTATGTTGTATAATTATTTTTTTGTTAAATAAGAGAGAGAGAGAGAGAGAGGGGGGGGGGGTGAAGAGTGACCAAAGTGGAATTAAAAACCTGGCAATGTGATTAAATTCGAATCGAACCCTGACAACCAACCAAGACTGTTAAAAAAGGAGAAGAAACGATTGAGAGAGAGAGAAAGAGAAGGATAGAAATAGAAAGAGAATTAGAAAGAAAAAGAAAGAGAAGAAAGAGAGAGAGAGGGGGAAAGAGAGAGAGATGGAGAAGACAGCGGTACATACCTCTGTCGAGGGTATCCTTGAACTTGTTATACATAATTGAAAACTGATGATAGGTTGAAGGTACTATTAAAGGCGCAACGCACAGACATTACATCAATGACTTCATATCTTACCTAGATAGTACATGGACACTAGCCACTTGCGTAGTTATATGAGCATGGGTTTGTTTGGGTTGTGTTTTTGATGCCTCTTAATGAAATCTAGTACTGAACGTTGACAATAAGTCTCTCCCATATTAACCTATTTTATAATTATTCATGTGTTCCATTATCGACTGTCGTATAACCACCCCTGTTTCCTTGACACTGGTTTCAATCAAAAATAGATCAGTTTTTTTTTTCCAACGCATTTTCACCGGGAGGGCTAAGACACTGAAGGCTTAGTGATACGACTCCTTGCCTCTCAGCATCTCTCTCTCTCTCTCTCTTTCTGTATCCAGCATCCTCTCATTCTTTCCTACTCTCTCCTTACTCTCTCCTGCGTCTCTTTTTCTACCCATGTCCTTCTCCCCTTCTCTTTCTTTTCCCTTCTCCTCCTCTCCTATTTCTTCCTCTCTCTTCCATCTCCCAAATCTTTCGTCACTCCCACTCTCCTCAATCTCGCCTTTCCTTCCTTCTGAAATGGTCATCTCCACTTTCTATTCCTCTCTCTCTCTCTCTTCTCCTAACCCTTTCCATCCTATATCATGACTGTCTACATTCGCTCTGGCTTCTACTCTCCGTCTAATATATACCCCTGCTCTGCCCCCTTCCGTCTGATCCTCTCCCCTCACTCGTCTACGACAATCTTAAAGCTCACTATCTATCTCCCTTGCTCTCCCACATCGTTACCTCTGCCTTTCTACCCCCCCCCCTACCCCCACACCTCACACCCCTCTCCCCCTCTCTGTGTTTCCGGTTCCTGGTCATATTTGCCATGACGATCATGTTAACCTCCCTCATACATCTTTCTTTATTCCTCCTCTCTTACCCCTCTCCTACCCCACCTCTAGCCCTCCCACACCCCTCCCCCTCTTCCTCTCTCTGTTGTTTTTGGTTCCTGGTCCTTGTTTACCATGGCGATCATGTTTACTGGTGTTGATGCGTTTCTGTTTTAGCCATGGGCTACAAATTGATTTGATGTTGAGGGAGATGAGTGGGTGAGAGAGGGCACCGATAAGTGGAGGCGACGCAAATTGCATGGTGTAATGGGTTTTTCTCGACACTGGCGACTGTGAACTTATGGGAGATTTCGTTTTTGTTTTGTTCACATCTACGTTTTCAAAATAGTACTGTATATATTGTTGGGTCGGGGCAATCTACTCATATTGGCCCTTCCACAACTCAGAATTATTTTGATAAATAAAGAACAATCAAGATGATTTGGTTACCTTTGATCCGTTTATTGCTCTCAACTCGAGCCACATCTTGGAAATCATCTCAATCAACATCTCATTTGCATATTCGTAACATATCTCCCCCCATAAAAGAAAGTTTCTATCAGTAGTTAGAACTTTCTTCTGAACAATGTAAGATGTAAAGGCGAGAAATTAACCACACAACAGGTATAACAAGCTAGCATATGAACATCATTTTTCTAATATCAAAGACAGACCGATTAGTCCTTTCATTTCAACATTCAATAACAAAACACAAACTGCAGAAAAATGAAAACAACTTCGATAGATAACATTATACATGTATGTTCTCTTCCTGAATCCTGGAAGTAAGTACCAGGACATTAATCAGACACCTTGCCTGTGTTTTGTAAAGAACCACAAACTGTGGTGGACGAAACACGTCTCTACACATCACACATAATGAATATATGAATACATGAATATATGAGCGTAATAAGCACGCGCGACAAATGAAACACTGAATATTCAGCACAGGCGCCGATATCCTAAATGCACACAACTACAATAACAGGTGATTGCATATTCATATAATGAACGCGCACAACGTAGTCACATGACGCGTTGCTATGACGACACCTCATTACTATGTCGGAATGCACGCAGAGTCTCATTAAATATGTCGGTCAACAAAAACAATATTTTATAATGATCCACATAACTGTGCACAGCTCGATTTGAAATATTTCTGACATTAAATGCAAGAATAAGGGTACATACATGTACATATTTTGTGTACACATTACATGAGTAACATAATCTTTTGAGTTACTGCTGCAAGTTATAAATTGAAACTTGTTTAAATACAAACAAATAAGCAAGACTTATCAAGTTAAATCACAAACACATACATATGCAATACTGGCAGTCAATGATCTTTGAAATCTGTGTAACAACATTATGCAAGTTGTGATGTTACACTTTTGTTATGGTTTCAATTGGTTTTACACCTGTAATTTTATAACAGTTGCCTTTTATTCAAATTATTATCATAATTATTTTGTTGTTGTATAAAATGGAAAATGCATCAAGCTTTGCATAGCATAGCTAACAGTGCTGCGTATAAACAATAATTGTTCTCTTTTGATCAAAAGAAAACTATTCTCAATAACATACAATCAAGAAAAGACATAAATCATTATTCATGTACATGTAGGCACAGGTAAGGAAACAATGACAAATAGTGCACATTTTCCACAAAATATAGTCCACTGTCCATACTGACGTCTCCCTGTAAATAGGTGAAATGATCATACATTATCATTCAAATCACTGTTCAAAATTATTGAACTGTCTGATCCATCAGTTCACAGCATGTAAGTACATGTACAAATACAAAGCAATAAAAATTGTGTAGCTTCCTTGTGACGAATAAAGACAAAAATATTAAAGTTCTAGTTTCTTCACAATTTGTTGAATGTTCAGGTAGACTTGCTTAAGCTCTAGAAAGTTTGGCTGCGATTATATTGTCCTTTCCGTCGATATGAGCCACTTTCAGTCCATAAGGCTGGAGAAACACGCTCCGACGAAACAGTCTCTGGTTTTCGTTTCTGAAGCGCTCAAGAAAAGTCAATGGATTATGATCTGTAAATACAGTCACCTCTGAAGAGTTGCTCAGGTACCTGTCGAAGCGCTGAACTGGCAAGACGAGACCAAAGCACTCCTTCTCTATAGTAGAACATCTTCGCTGGTGGGGATTGAGCTTCTTGGAAAAGTAGCTGATGGGTTTCAGGAGACCCATGTCATCAATCTGTAGGAGAACAGCACCAACCCCTACATCACTGGCGTCAGCGGCAAGCTGAAAAGGATTCTGGAAGTTTGGAGCATCCAGCACTGGTTTTGACATCAGCACACCACATTTTGTGGAATAACACTGCGACACTTTTTCAGCTTCTCCTGCTGGTAGAGCAACATCACACAACTTCTTCAAGTCCTCTGCTGCTTTCTGAGCCTCAATCAAGGCAAGCTGACTGAAGATAGTCGTAGCAGGACTCTGGTCATCTTGGCCCTCCTCCAACGTTCTGGAAAAAGTGTCACCCAAATTGACGTCACCATCCTTGTCATCTTCTTCCTTTTTCATAGCTTGGGCTCTAGTAACTACACACGAAGGGAAAAAACCAGGAAGTTCACTTTCCAATTTCACTGCCTCAAAATTCACCACAGGAGTGTCACTCACAACTGGCGATGGCGACACTTTACTTCCGGCTAAATCATTGCCAAGCAACATCGAAATTCCCCTCATTGGCAACTTAGTAACAATGCCAACAGTCACTGGTCCAGAAACGAATCCACTGCTAAGCTTGATAGTATACAATGGAACCGGTTTCAAACCATCATTCACATCCTGAATCAAAACTTTCTTGCCAGTGAAATTCTTTGTGCCCAAGGACGACTCATCAGCAATAAGCAACGTTTTCATAGAACCAGTGTCCCTTAATATCGTGATAGGACACTCCTTATCATCAACACTGAACCTAACCGTGCCATAAGAAACAAAATCTAGAAATCCTTCATCAATCTCCTCATCATGTCCAACATCTCTTACTTGATCACTTCTGTTTGTTTCATTGTGATCGTTCATTACATGTTTTTGCATGTCGACTGCTGCTATGCGCACAAAGCCACTAGGCTGTGTAATTTCTTGTTCAAGATTTTTTTCTTTTACTTTTAGTCTTGGACATTGCGTCTTAAGGTGGCCCTCTTTCTTACAGTAGGCACAGCGAAGTCTGCCTTCAGTTCCAAAACCACTACTCTGATTAGTGCCGGTGTTACCTGACTTCCTCTGAGTCGTAGGTGACCTAGATTGAGTCCTACGCCTAGTAAGTGGTGAACTACTCCCTTTATGTGTCAATTCGTATCCATCTGCCAACATGGCAGCCTTTCTCACATCACTAACTACATTATCATTGACATATGTCCTAACCTCTTGAGACATACATCTTTTAAGCTCATCAATGAGCATAACCTCTCTAAGAGAATCATATGTGGCATCTATTTTCAAAGATCTGATCCACTGATCGAAGGAAACTTCTTTTTTCCAAGCAAACTCTACACAAGTCTCTCCAGTTTCTCTCCTGAGATTGCGAAACCTCTGACGGTAGGCTTCTGGAATCAACTCAAATGAATGAAGAATAGCATCCTTCATTGTCCAATAATCAAATGCCTGCTCATAACTCAGTGCAGACACAACCGACTGAGCTTTACCAGAAATTACTTGTTGGATGAGCAATGCCCATTCATCTTCTGGCCACTCCATCCTCTTGGCAACCCTCTCAAACATAAGAAAGAATGAATCTAACTCATTTTCATCATATCTAGGAACAAGCTTAACCCTAGCAGAGAACCCAGCTTCTATCGACCTCTTGTCTCTCTCACCAGACTGACTACCATGAGAAGTCATTTCATGATGACGCATCATTTCAAATTCCAACCTCTTTCGTTCCATTTCTCTCTCATGCTCAGCAGCCTTTATTCTATCTCTTCTCTCCTCTAGCTCAATCTGAGCTAAATCAAGGTCAACCTTGTCAGTGGTAGCTTTATCTTGGTTATGAGTACCACCATTATCATTAGTTGTAGGCGCGTCCGCTCGGGCCGCGGCCGTCGCAGCGCTCAGTCCTGCATGGGCTGTAATAAGCCAGTTTCGTAATGTAACCAAATTTAATGCATACGTCTTTGTGAAGTGCCTCAATACAAATTATTTCATTCACCTGATAAGAATAATAGTATTTCAATAGTCAGAATGCAACTGCATATATTAAGTGTTGCTAGGTAGGTCAAGCCATAATGTTTGTCCAACCTGGCAACAACTTAATATATGCAGTTGCATTCTGACTATTGAAATACTATTATTCTTATCAGGTGAATGAAATAATTTGTATTGAGGCACTTCACAAAGACGTATGCATTAAATTTGGTTACATTACGAAACTGGCTTATTGCATCAACTATTTCTGCCTTGCTTTTGTGACCAGTTAGATTTACCGATAGCTTTGTTCCTACAGCTGTTAAATCAACCTTTCGTAGCTGACGTAACCGGCCAATGGTCAAGTCCTGACTCAAAAACTTTTCAATATCAAAGTCAGCCATTGTATAGATCTAGTCTGTGCAAGTTACACAAGTCTCACAAAGTAGGTCAATTGTCCTGACGACTGGAAGGAAAATCCAAGAAAAATGTTGAATGGGAATCAACACGTACAGAGTATAGTCCAACAACAGATGAAACAACAAAAATTGACCAACCGACTAAGCAAAACAAAATTGATTAAGCATCAAACTATCACCAATTCTGTGAAATTGATATACATGTAGCCATGCAGCAGAGGGTTATATTGAGACTCCACCTCCACAACTCAAGTCAATTTTTTTTTGTTTTTTTTTGTTAGATTTCATCAACTCTTTCACTTACACGTATAGATCTAGTCTAAATATCACACAAACACACGTGAAAATGGAATAATTTCCAGAAAGTCCAGTACCCACAGTCCCACACTACATCAGATGTGTAGCAAACTAGATTGCATGCAAACAACTAATCTAGGCCATTACCCTAGAAGTAGAAACGAAGCCAAGGCAAAGTAAAAAGTCAATCCGACTAACTCCTTCAACGACTGCCATGCAAGAACAAGCAAAACCAGGACCAGAATACCAGACAACCGCAGCAGATGTGCAGTGAATTTCATACCAATGAGACTACATCTAAGGGGCATATACCCCAGACAAGACCCGAGCAAGTACAAAACAAAATCAAACTGTGTAGGCTTAACCCTATTATGGACGCTACACTAGCTACCATGACTACAGCACAGACATTCCACAGTCATTAAATGTGTGCGAAGACCACACCAAAACCCATGAATGGGACAGAAGGTAAACTCCAAACAATACGCATTTCGGATCGGAAAAGTAACAAAACAGCATATGTTACTATATCTAGCTCTTGAGACAAGCCCCCAATCTGTTGGGTCGGGGCAATCTACTCATATTGGCCCTTCCACAACTCAGAATTATTTTGATAAATAAAGAACAATCAAGATGATTTGGTTACCTTTGATCCGTTTATTGCTCTCAACTCGAGCCACATCTTGGAAATCATCTCAATCAACATCTCATTTGCATATTCGTAACAATATACATAACTCAACATTTATTTCTTCATTATTCATAGTTATAACGTTTTCAGTACAATGAGATACATTCAAACACAAATATTTTTCAATAATAAAAGATAAATTACAAAATAAAAAACGCAGGAGACCGCCATCAAGAGCGGTAAGCTTGAAATCGATGGCGGCCTCGGAAGAATTCGCGACAATTATATAATTGTACACGCGATGTTGATCAAGTGTGTGCAGTGAAAGGGAAGAGGGCACAAGAAGTCTTATTAATTCAAAACGGAGGGGGTAACATTATTTTATCAGCATCTTGTAACATCTGAAGTTCGGTTTGATACATCGGGCACCGGGCAGGGGGGGGGGGGGGGGGTCATTGAAGGTGGTACGAGGAAAGCAAGTCTTTCAATATATTCAAAACATTGAGAAATTACTTTGATTAGCACCTTATGTTTGAAACATGGTAGGTGAAGGAATGAGAGTTAAGGAGTACGAGAGCATCCTATCATTCAAAATGAAGAGGCATCACATTGTTTGCCATCCTAAAACGTCGTCAGGTATTTAAGAAAAATCGGGGGGGGGGGAGGGGTTGAACAAAATTAGAGTTGAGGGGGTTTGGGATAACCCATTCATTCAAAACAGAGAGAGATACTTGGTACTTGGTTGGGTAATCCCTTTGGCAGCTCACTCAGGAAGCTATAATGGGATGAATTGTTCATACACAACGTCGGTAGTTATGTTTGAAACATCCAGGGGCGGGGGGGGGGGGTTCCGAAAAAAAACCTTATTCGCCGTTCAAAAAGGAGAGGCATTACGCAGATTAGCACTCTACGGCGGTATATTTGAAACCTCGAGGGAGGAGGACGGATACGTTAATACGTAAGAAGCATACTGAATTGTGAATTCAGTGTATAATTTAATCTTCTAAGATTGGTTTTGGTTAAAGGAATAATAACAGGGTTCGAGACATATATATATTTTTTTTGGGGGGGGGGGATGGTTGATGGGCTACGGTCAATACATACACATACATTTCATACTAAAATATGAATTCAATAATAATAATAATAATAGTTAGCTCTTATATGGCGCATTTAATTACCGAAGGTAATACCAATGCGCTTTACAAATGTAGAAGACAATAGAAATAAAGACATATATAGAAATAATTACATATAATTATAATCAAAACTTACAAGTAGGCATACGTTATACATTAGAAAAATCGAAAGTAGCTTCTATTAAAGGTGATACATGTAATATTTGAAAATGATTATAATTATACAGTAGTAAGATTAAAACTTAAAATCAAAATTGCTCGTTACGATGGGTAAAGCAAAGTTACTCCTGGATATTATTATCATCAGACATTCGCACAACCGACGGATGGCGAATATTTTTTCCACATTTATGGATGCTGATCTATATTGACGCGTGACCGCTATTCTTTTGGGACAGCCTTTTTACAGGACAGTGCACTTGACCTGTATAGCGTTCCCAATGGAGGTCCTAAACGCTTTCCAATTAAATGCATCCAATGAGCATACCCTGTTGTTTTCGTCTTTCGCACTACAGTCGTTCGTTAATCGTCGGTTATATTGATTCGATAGTCCAGTCTTACCACCGAACTTATTCCAAATCCATCGATAATCGACAAAACCTGTGCCATTTTACGCAAAATATACGCAATTGCCTCAGTCTAGTGGTTTCGTCACCGGACTGTGAAAGACATGGTTCGCGCTTCGAGTCCCGCTCCGGCACGAACGTCCTTTGGCGACACAATAATCTTCACTGGCCGATCTCCACCCAGGTAAAGTAAATGTGTATCTAGTAGCAATTTACTCCGCTTTGGCAAACATAAATCTTTGTTTGACGCGCTCCACGGACGTAAGGAACCTTAGAGGAAGGTATTCGTTGCATGCTTTCAGCGTCTTAGGGCAGCTGGGCTAAAGCCAGGGTAATAATATTGTGTTTGTTTTATCTGAACTCTAAGAAAGCATTTGCATGCTTGTTAGTCAGCAACCTGGAGACCGACGACTTTAAGTCTTCTCCGAGGAACTTCGTATAAGGGGGTTAATGCCTTACCAAAGGGCACTAGCGCATCGACTTGGCTTCGAACCCGGGACCTCCCGGTAACGAGACCACTGCTCTACCACTGAGCCATCTCCTATTTTGGCCTACTTTCTGCTTTGCTCATCCCCTATAGGGTGGACATGTGTGGTAAAACGCTACTGATTATTACCTTTGTAAATTATTATTCCAAGAAATGTAATTGTTTTGCCGCCTCTACGGTTGTCTGGTGTCGGTCTCGTTGGTGTAACCGGGTTGGGCACAACCGAGACGATGGTGGTTTAATATAACTTGTAGGAAATAAGACGTGATTGTTCATGCTTACGACTGGCTTGACTTTCATTTAGTCTATTAATAGTCTTTAATTGCACTTGAACCCAGAATAATCTAGATTCTTGCATGTGAAGCTGAATGTGTTGACGGCGTTTTGAGCCCAGCAGCCCTATGAGTGAAGGAACCATATCCTCATAAAAAGATCGCAACTATTTTCGAAAATATCAACTCGAAGGAAATTGCAATATCCTATTGTACATCCCATAGAATTCATATTCGGATAACGCAACACGTCACGTCATTTTCATAATCGCATATTTCAATAGGTGACGCAAAGGGATATTGAAATTGCCTCGGGTGATTTGTTAAGTAGTTCAATCGTGTTTCATCATGTTAATACAAAATCTGTGATGAATAGTCCATTATTATATACACTGTAAAGGATATTGTGAAGTGGTTTTTGGTATGAAAGGCATGAAAAGTGACTAATAAGTAAAGAAAAGCAAATAAATCGAGAATATTTCTCGAACCATGTGTATTACCGTTTACGCGCCGTCTCGTGAAAGGGCAATCCAATTATTGTAAAAAAAAAATTCGTTTGAATGAGAGGAGAAAAATAAGATGAACAGAATGGCGAAATTTTTAGATAGATCGGACCTTTAATAAGAAAGTTATGAATGTTTGATACAGCTATGCGAATCTCGTATTGGCAATTTTGCTTATGGATTGGAACCCGTATTGCCAATTTTGCTTATGGATTGTGACGTAGTTACGGATGACTCTGTGGTTTGTCGTTTACAAAAATATCACAAAATTTATATTTTTCTCCGAAGAACGTCGTCCCTTGGGGGCACTACTCAAAAATGTTATTATGGAGAGTGTATATTACAGGTCCTCTTAAAAGCAAATACCCACCTAAGTCATACATATTGAAAAAAGGACATTTCTGCCGTTGTGTGTGTCGGAACGAATGAGAAAGTTGTTCGACACTACATCAAAGTGACATTACCGATTCAGCCAAGAATTTAGCATTCGATAGAAGCTAGGTCTTGCCTCCTTTAATGAAGTAAAGGGGGCAAGTGGGTTGTTTACCTCAAGTATCTCATTTAACTTTTCCTCTAATTGATAGTGGTATTACAAATCGCAGTACTCGTGGATATAAGTAGCCCTCTACACAGAAATAATTGTTGAAGATAAAATAAGTCGTAAATCTGAATTACGTCATGATGCCAAAATTTGGCGCCGTGTCGATAACTTCTATTCCTCTCTTGGGAAATAATATGAAGAAAAATGACAGTGATCGATGAACATGTTACGGATTTAGACATAAATAGAAATAGACAGAGAGACGGCAGAGAGGGGGTTAAAATGAGGCAGAGAGGGAGAGAGAGAGAGAGAGAGAGAGATCGGTAAAATATAGAAAGAACGAAATGAAAGAAGGACAGACACAGACGTCGTACAGAAAACTTGACCGCCAACCTCCAACAAAATAAATAATAAGTGACAATAACATCCTTAACATTGAATACATATTCCACATAAAATCAAAAGGAATGATTATAGATAAACTTGAGTTCTGGAAAAAAAAGAAAATGAATTCTCACAGAATCTAACGAAACTTACACTGAATGTTCAAGATTACAAATAAATGTCATGTGCCAAACAATTTTGGAAGAAAATGTATACTGGCTGAGTAATGAGCATAGAAAGATAAGGAAATCAGGGTAGTACTAGCCCCGACACCATGTGTGTTGTCCCATATACATCTATCTGTGTAAGTGATTGTTACTTTACCAAGACTCTGCCAAATTTATGATGATTTTGATGACTCTAGAACCTTGCATTACACACCATTACTTACATGCTATATGATCAACTTCTCTGATCCATTCCACACCTTTTCTTTCACAATGCAATCACGTTACCAGAACTCAAGTTTATCTTTAAACAAATAGAGGAATATGTATGAGTAAACGCCATGTCTAATATTTTGAATTTGCAGAGGAGAAAATGAAGAAGAATAAGAGAAAGAAGGTGAAGGAGGAGGACGAGGAGGAAAAGGAGGAAAAGAAAATGAAGGAGAAGAAGAGAAGAAGAAGAAGGAGGAGAAGGAGAAGGAGAAGAAGAAGAGAAAAGGATACCTCCTATAGTTCTGTGTGGTCTCTCTTGTAAAGAAATGTATGTTTGGGCAACTTTAATGTCTTAACATGAAGCCTCTGGATGTAATTCACTGAGGATCAATGTCAAAGTTCATCAATGTCAAAGTTCATCCATTCAGTCGGCGATTATCGAACCAGATAGAAAGACTGTGAAAAGCTCCGGCAATCACACATCAGTTGCAAATTTCAATCTGTTTAATTCATTTGTAGGTTACACACAACCACTGTTTTCTTCTTCCCTGACTCCATTTATTAATCTCTTTACAATTACACACCCCTTACAATGACAAACCGACATCCGTATTCTATAACTCTTATTGTTGTGGTACATGTATTAGATTGTTATGGAATGTATCATCGAACTATTGTACCACAGAGTGAGTCACGTACATACTTCGAATCCCAAGCTTTTTGCTCGACTCTGTTCGGGAAAAAAATATTTTCTTAGATTCATGTGCTAGGTTTCTTCGAACTTTATTTTACCACGAAATGAGTCAAAAGGTACATACTTTTAACCCCGAAGCTTTTTAGCACGGCACTATATTCACGAAAAAACACGTTTTCTTTCCTCAGGTTCCCTTTTTAGACCAGGGATGATTGACTGCATCTGTCGTTCAGCACATTACCATTGGTAGAAAAATAGGTTGAACGATCTGCACATGTCAAAACAATTCCAATTGGCAGGATAATAAGCGTCCAGCACCACCTGGAAAAGGGTTTGAGCTTTGTTTATATTAATGTCTCTCTGTTTTGATTTGTTTTGTTTTTGTTTTCGTTTAGTTCGGGTCATCGGATAAGAGAAAAAGAGAAAGAGAAAAGAAAATAACGGGATAAAAAATACAGAGCTTGAGAAAGAGAGAGAGAGAGAGAGAGAGGGGAGAGAAAGAGACACCCACGCGACGCTATATAATACATTATTTTGTGAATCAAAATACCGAACAATATACATCAATCTTCCCAAATTGCAGAATGACGTCACCAATTTATTTATACCAAATGTGCAATACTTTGTTTTCATTTTAAAATCAAAATCGACCGCAGAAGATTTTCAAGTATTGGAAAAACTGATTGTTAAAAGCCGGACACCGCTAGTTTCTATAGCGGTTAACAACGGCGGTTCGCATAGAAGTCTGGAGGGGGAGGGGAAGGGGGAGGGGAGGGAAAGGGATGGAGTCGGGTGACAAACTGCTGAATCTCCCATATTTTGTTCTTATGTGATTTAGAAACGATGACTTCCTGGTTGTTTAAGGTGGGGGGGGGGGGGTTCAATCAGATATTTGTTTTCTGACTCGTGAACCCCTCCCCTTCCAATCAAAGTAACCTGGGTTTCAAAGAGGAAATTCAACTCTTAATCACTCAAGGTAAATGCTATCGAATGTAAGAAAAAAGAAAGACAAGAAAACATCAAATAATACTCCCTCTGTTCAAATATTCCAGAAAGTCAATGTAAATTTGAATACTTGCTGGAATTGACGAACATGGATATGCCCGTTTGGGACTATTACAGGATATCATTTCTTTTCCTTGTAGGGACATGATTCGGGAAAAAATCGATTAGGTTTGCATCCTGTCACACCTAAGAGATGATTAATAAGATACACTTGATACTATAATTATATTTATTCAAACCAAGGAGGACTAATTAAAAGTACTGTGGGATAAATTTAATAAACATAAGTCCCGCGAAGCACTCTAATTTTTGGCTCGATTTCGGAAGTGTCCCAGAAATCATTACCTTTAGAAATTTCCTTGGGGCATGTTCTTCCCATGAAAATGAGCCCTAAACTTTATTCTGGGGTTCTAATTTTTGGATTTATATAGCGCCTTTTCCAAAAGATACACGGGGCTGTCCCTTAGTTTAAGATCAAATTAAGAATTGTAGAGGTATAAACTTTTCAGATGTTTCTTGATTGCTGTTCTGATATTTTTTTTGTTTCTCTTGTTTTTCTTGGCTTTTTGTTGTTGAGACCTCACTGCCTTAGCATGATAATAGCTGGGAACAGAATGGTAACGTTGAGGATGTTCGTGTTTTTTTGGTGCATAACAATGGATTAGGTGTTAAGATGCATGTCACGTACAAATAAATTGATGGATTAGATGATATCCCTGACATTTCATCGGGGATTACCCCCAACATATGGATCTTACGATCACGAACGGCGTCGCATTGCAATTCTATCTACTTCCATTATAATTTGACATTTTCAGTAGGTGCAACACCCATATTTATGCATTGAATTTCAAATCCACTTTGATATGTAAGACACCTTTCCCTGAAGTTAGTAGTGTGTTCCAGATTGAGACTGTCTGCAGCATTTCCTTTTTGGCTTCATTTGTTGTTGTTTTTGTTTCAAGATATTTCTGAAAGTTTCTGAAAGTGCGTGATATATTGTATATTGTATCGTATTGGTTTATTGAGACAAAAATCATCGAGCATGCAGCGGATAGCTGAAAATGTTCAATTCATAGAGTTAAAAGTACATGGTATATAACATTACATTGACAACACATTATCAAATATGGAGAATTTAACGAATATTGTGTATATTTAAATACCATTTACCAGCTTCATTGATAATATTAAATTGCCAATTGTTTTGAATAAAATATAAATTTGATAATTTAATACTTACAGGTTAATTGCAACAGTGACACGCGGGTGAATGAAATTTAGATGTTTATACAGATAAAGTCCGATAAAAGATAACAGATTAAAGCTAAGTTTCAATATTGGTTAAACAGGGGTGATGTTCCCGAACTCAACGAAATTGGCAAATGAATCTTACCTCAACGTTTTCGTTGCTCTCTTGCCTCATGGCTTAGATTAGTCCACCGTGCATCTTTTTCACGAAATGGTCAGAAGTACAAGTTCAGCGACATCTAGTTGCAACGGATGTGTTAAATTTATCGAAAGTTTCGTGAAACACGGCCCAGGTTTTGTAATTATTGCGCCATGTATCGACTTCTTCATTTCCTTCAAATAACTGCAATATCGAATTTTATTTTCAAAGAAATAATATGACAGTTTGATTTCATTTGTATGACATAGTTTTATTGATTGATTACATAACGAAGGTATGTTGTTGAAAGTAGAAGCGGTAATTTTTACTTACTTAAAAAAAATAGTTGCTTATTTAACTTGGGGATAACTATTCGTTGGTGTTTAAAGTACGCATTTATGAAATCCGGCCCAAGAAAAGAATAATGATGATACATTTTTCTTATAAAGATAAATATAGAAATGTTATGTCCTGCATTTATTTTTCTTTTATTGAGATGGAAGTTGTGGCTGAAGAAAAAAAAATCACATTATTTTCATGCCAATTTCATAGTTAGAGCAATCTCAACTCTCTAGTTAAAAAAAAAACATGAAACGTGATGTCCTAACTATTTGAATTTCATTTAGTTATATTCTCGATCTAATCTACAAACAATAGATAGATCCTTCTTTATTTTTTCATATTTTTTTAGCGAGTCTGGGTTGCATTCCTCTATGACCCTCCGGGAGTGATACCGGAGACGCTACGCCCACTCCGGCTTCCCACGTAAATCTGAAGCTTATTGAATTAACTGCAACAAAATGTTTCATTTTTCATGTTTAATTCACCTTTAAAGAAATGTGTTTGCCTAGGGCTGTATTAGGGATGCATGGATATCCACTGGCAAGACGTTTGGGGGTGGAGAGGGTTGGACTAAGGTAATCCTGATAAAAATTGAAATTTAGTTATGAAAAAACAACTATGAGGCCCATTTTATGTATTTGAACATTGTCATAGAATCTAGGACTTTGCTGTAGAACTGATATAATGACGCTTTCAAAGTAAGTTTAGAGTAAATGTATATACATTGAGGATTAGGGAAGCAATTATTTTTGAGTGGAGGCGCGATAACTCAGTCGGAAGAGCAGTGGTCTCGTAATCCGGTGACCCGGGTTCGAAACCAAGTCGATGTACCAGTGCCCTTTGGTAAGGCATTATTCTTCATTACCAGGTCCCTCGGAGAGGACCTAAAGCCGTCGGCCGTCTGGTTGCTTACTAACAATCATT
Source organism: Strongylocentrotus purpuratus (assembly GCF_000002235.5). Taxonomy (NCBI): domain Eukaryota; kingdom Metazoa; phylum Echinodermata; class Echinoidea; order Camarodonta; family Strongylocentrotidae; genus Strongylocentrotus; species Strongylocentrotus purpuratus. The sequence continues at coordinate 28,587,948 of NW_022145594.1, forward strand.
TATGCTTTCTGAGCAGTCACGTAAAATAACCACCACTTACCACATTTATGAAAGTATCACATCGAATGTGTTCCTTCTGTGTTGAGACTTGTCAATCTAATGCACTCATCAGCACCTTTTCATACTATTCTCTCTTCACATTTTTCCTCCACATTGTGGTCGGCAAAACACGTTGAAAGCTATGAAATATGACTTTATTCAAGATAACAACGAACAAAACTTAACAACGTCATATTCCCTGTATTTGTTTGTGTAAATGGGGCTGGCTTTTTTCTTTTCTTCTGCAAACGTGAACAAAAAGCGGGGGAAATCAATATCCACCATTTTGTCACCAGACCGTCTAAGAATATGACAGCCGGCCATCATGCATGTCTTCAAATTTCTTCCCTTTCTGATCTAATCATTTTGGCTATCACTCAAATCAAGAAGATATTGTTTTTTGATATGAATCTGGGCCCTGTTTCATGAAACTTGATCTCAATAACGAGTTACAAGCTACTGTTATAAGCTACTAAAATCAAGGCATTTGATTGGCTGAGCGCAAATTTATCATAGGAATTAAGCATTTGTTATAGATAAAAAGTTTTATGAAACAGGCCCCTGATCCGGAACCTGACCTGATAGAATAGCTGAAAGGAAACCATATCAAGACGTTTCAAACCGAAAATTTGTTTCGACGTAATGTTAGTCCATATGTTTTATTTAAGGGCCTATTGGAAATAAATTTTGGGAGAATTGTCATAACTGAAGCCTATTATGTTGAAAGGGAATGGTATAATGGATTTTTTATGGGATGGAGCTGTACTCTTCGATCGCTTTCTCATTCATCATACTGTACGTTGTTTCAAATAATAAAAAAAGCCCAAAAGTTTGCTTTATGTATAATAGACCGTTTTACTAACATATTCAAATGTTAGGCATACTGTTTAAACAAAGGATATTGTTCATGACAACATGGTATCTTGTCCGAGGCTTGTCCGACATAGCAACACATAATTTATCCTGACTGAATTCCAAGTTTTGCAGTTCATTTATTGATAACATTAACAGGCGATAGGAGGGGGGCATCTGTATTTCATCGGGAAATGGAGTGCGAACACAAAAGGCTGCGGGTTTATATTGAGGAAGGGTGCAGGGGTGGCCCAAGGCCCCATTTCACAAAACTTGTCATCAGTGACCAATGACAGTTTTTGTTATAAGCTACTGAAATCCTTGATTCTGATAGGTTGTCAGCAGATTTGTCCCTGATATTTGTAATTTGTCATTGCAAAAAGGCTTTGTGAAACGGGTCCCAGGTGTCTTCCTTTCTCGTCCTTTTCCCCTTCCGCATTTCACTTTCGCTCTATTCTCGTTCTTTCTTTTTTGTTTCGTTTTTATTTTCCACCACTCGATTGGGGGGTGGGGGGCGTGCCATCGACATTAAAGATGTACTTATTGGACTGGTTGATCCCTTATTCGGGACTACGTGTTTGTTGTGGTTTTTCTCTTTAGGGAGGGGGGGGGGGTGCTTAACTGTTTAGTTATCACCTTCCGCATTTCACTTTCGCTCTATTCTCGTTCTTTCTTTTTTGTTTCGTTTTTATGTTCCACCACTCCATTAGGGGGGGGGGGCGTGCCATCGACACTAAAGATTATTCGGGACTAGGTGTTTGTTGTATTTTTTCTCTTTAGGGGGGGGGGGGGTGCTTGATTGTTTAGTTTGTATGTATTTTATACCAAGTCCATGTGAAAGAAATTACTAATCATTCAATATCAATTCAGTGACATGGGTGATTTTTGTTTTCTTTCTCGAGGAGTGCCGATACATTTCTAGCATGTCTTCAGACTGAGGCAGAACTCCTATCCTACGTTGACAGAAGGCATATATTTCCATGTCAGAAATAACGAACACGACAAATAAACATGAATAATTTATAGTAGCAATATCATCGGCCGTGTCTGTGTGCACCATATGGCAAGAAACAAGAGGATAGACCCTTCATATTTCTTGCAAACTCATACATGAAATATTCACGCTGGAATACGAGTTCGCTGCCCTCCGCGGGCTGCGTCCCATGCGTATGCATACCAAGCAGTTACAGAGAGTGAGTTCGGGTAAAGCTCCTCGGAGTTATTAAAGAGAAGGTTGAGTTCTGGGGAGAGGTGAAAAAAATGTGAACGGTACCATTGTTATTGTGCCAGTGTGGAAGAACATCAGAGAAAAAAATGTTCCCTGAAAAGCATGGCTCTTCAAATGCCTTAATATTTTAAATGTGGCATGTAACATCATAAAAATCGGGACGGACTTGTATGCCACATGTTCGTGTAGTCCCATATACACCTTTCTGCGTTCAGTGCTTGTAACTTTACCAAGACTAGGCCAAATTTCTTTAAATTTTGACGATTCTAAAACCTTGCAGTACACACCCATACTTATATGCTAGATGATCAACCTTTCCTGATCGATTCCTCAACGTTTCTTTCACAATGCAATCGGATGACCAGGACACAACTTTATCTTTAAAATAACTATACTTTCCTGGCTTGTAGCTTAAATGTTTAAATTCTTGATGTTTCGGTCCCTTGTGAATTCTCGAATTGTAAAAATACGGTAAATGCATGTGAACATGGTTAATGAAAATACAGCGTATTATTTGCGTGCGATCGGTGAAGCGTGGAGGAGAGATGGATCATTTGCCGCCATATGTGAAAATGTGCAAATATCTTCACAGCAGCAGCATACATTTTAACATTAATGCATTTTCCACAGTTGTGTTTGTTCAGTCGGATCAGGTTTCCTACTTAGTTTGTTCCTCTCATGCGTTTTGTTTCCATCACAGGATAATGACATCTGAAACTCATTATAAGTGTGCTTCGTTTCTGGTATTGAAATTCATGGCATGTTTTATCGACACTTAACTTGATAATTTAGCTTCGAATACTTGGAGTTAAAACATAATGTTAAAACGGATATTAACCTAACTCAAAAGAAAACACAAACAAAACATTTTTTAAAAACGTAACTTAAACAAATTTAGTCTCCAATGGACTGCGGTGCCAAAAATAATTGATTCTGACAAAATAGTTTTCCATTACGCGTCGTTGAGACATTATGTGGTCATTGTGACATAACTGGTTGTAACATGACGTCCCTTTCCCTTTTCCCCGACACAAATCGAATTCCGAGTGTATGTTCTAGGGATTAACTACGGGTTTCCAAGTCATATTGACTCTCTCTCTTCATGTTTGCCCCCGTAGTGTGACCCGGTAGCGCGACCAGGGAATATTGGGGTCGGTAAACATTAATCCGTGCTTAGCACTCGAGCTCATCCGCTAATGGCCTGGTCATGCTTATGGCCCCCACTGGTTGCTATCTTCGGAGAAAACTCGACTTCGATCGCAAATAAGTTCCAAGATTTCGGTAGGCAGGTACTCGACGGACGGCTACGGCCACGGAAACAGGGACTCCACCCCGACCCTCTGTGCAAAGTTTTAACTACAAGATGTGTTGCTAAATATACATGTAGAACCAACATTAAAGATTTACTTTTAAAGGCCCCCTGTACTACTTGTAGCTACTTGCTCCCTCTATATAGAAAACCATGCCTAGTCGGTGACCATTGGTCCCCCATGATCCTCTTTTCCTTATGTTAACTGAGAGCTGAGTTGATGAGATAGCCACCTGTCAGTGACCTTCCTGGGTGGTATAACCCCTCCTAGCCAATTAAGTACAGACAGCCTTTAAGAAAAATTGTCGAGTTCTGGGGAAAAGATAAAAGATGTGTTTGGAACTTGTCCATTCTTTTTATGTTAGTGTGAAAGAATATAATTTTAAAAAAAATGTCCCCTAGATAGGTGGGCTCTTCATGGTCCTACTCAAAACATTCCAAGAATTATCTGAAGTGTTTGGACAAAACAGTCGTACCACATGTCTGTGTAGTCCCATATAGACATTTTTGTGTGCCTTACTTTCCCTCAAGATCGTGTCACTTTCATTTTAGATTTGATGATTCCAAAGCACCAGCGTAATGATAATGTACACCAATTCCTGTGCACTACTTAAAAAACCTTTCCAAGTTGCCTCCAGACCTACTGACTAATGCATTATTGTATTAAGAATAGACGGATAGTAGTTCTTATGATTTGATCAAGGTGCATGACCGTCCACATCTTTGCGTTTAAATAATGATTTGTAGGTTTCAATAAATGAGTATAATACAAGTAGGCTACTTTATGCCGGAAATCGACTCATTTTTTTTAGATTGAGATTGGAAATCATTAAGGAGTATAGTGAACGACGAGGATGACGTCATCGCAGTTGCATTGTGGGAGTAGCCCTGAGCCAGAACAAACCAGTGAAGTTGATAAGGGTCGATTCAGTTCGGCTTGCCTTTAATCATTTCGTCCGTAATATAATCGCACTTGTCTGTAGCACACATTAATTTGGCGGAAGATAACTCTTTGGGGGAAAGTCGTTGGAGATGTATTATATTTCAGCCGGATATAATAAGAGAATTGAGTGCAGGATCTGCTGTAAGCAAACCTTCCGAAATGTATTATGTGTGGGGCATGCTTTTTTAATCATCTTGATACGAATGTTAAAATAGAATGACTTCTTTGTGAATTATGGGACATACCTTGTACTTAATGGTGGAACTTTGGAAGAAGAAAAAGAAGATGCCTAAGGTGAAAAAAGAAAATACATTGGATGGTAGTGGATTACATTTAAAACGGCATACGGTACATCAAATGCTTCTGGCTTTTCTTTTGAAAGATATTATTTATCGTCAGATCGTCCTGCTTTATTTTATTGTAGGTGCTTTTAACGGCTTATTGATGAAAAACAGAAAACACCCTTTGGTGAAAGATTGACGAAAATAAACAGATGTCTAAATTGGAAAAGGAAAATATCTTGCACGGTGCTGGATTGATTAATAAAACGGGATCCGGTGAATATGTAGTGCTTTCGACGAAACCTTTGAAAGAGATTCCTTGTGGGATATTGTGACTTTAATCCCCGTCAGGGTATCACATGAATGTTCGATGAATTGTAGAAGACACCCTTTATTGTATGGTGCTGACGACGAAGAAGATGACTTCAAAACCCGAAGAAGAAAATGTCTTGAATTGAGTCGGATTAAATTCTAGGCGAACCTTTCGAAAGAGATTCTTTATCATGGTTTTGGGGCATACACATCTTGAGATGTTGAACATTGTATGCATTTTCTTTTCTTTTTCTTTTTTTTGTATACCTTTCGTGCAATTTTCCTTAACAGATACAACGTAAACTAGACATTGAATTCGTCAGAGCGACGAACTAGGTGATCTGCCGCTTTGATCGAGACATGACACCAGCAGAAACTCAAAGGGATATTTGGTCTTTGAAAAATAATTCGGCCTTGACTCATATAAGACGTTTAAGTGACTTTCAAGAACTTTAGAGATATACATCCCCAACAGAAACTATTAAACCTGAAACAAACAACAATGGATGATGGCGCATCCATGTATCGATACTTAAATCAAGTATTAAAAGAACCGGCGTTCGTCCGTTGCGCAAGTCTGTAGGATACGCATTCAAAACCGGTATGCGTTATGCAATAATTTAGAAATTGTATGTTTCTTGATAGATTATAGAAGATACCCTTTAGTAAGTTGTGGACCTAGAAGAACTAGATTGAAATATTTGAAAAGAGGGTATGGTAGATTTTGTCAGATTGCATTTTAAGAGGGCATCGGAACCATGAAATGCCAGGGGCTTATCTTTTGAAAGTACATGTATTCTTTATGTGACATATTCATTACATCTTTAGGTGTAAGACTTCATGGTTATTCATAGAAGATCGCATTGGTTGCGGGCGGAAAGGTAATGGATATCAAACCCGAAGAAGAGAATATATTGCTGAACCGAGTCGGATGAAGTTTTTAGAAGATATCTGTAACATAGAAAGATTTCTCGATGACTTACAGGGGAGCACCTTTCAGTGTGAAAGGTTCAGTATAGAAAGATTTCTCGATGAATTATAGGGGACACCTTTCGGTGAAAGGTTGAGTTTTATAGAGAGATTGAAATTGAAGTTGGGAGAAGAATATGTGGAGTCGGATTGAATTTTACAACGTCATTCGGTAGACGATCTGCTATTAGCATACCTTTTGCAAGGTATGTTTTATAGAACATGTCATCTCACGTATCTATAACACTAAATGACTTCTTATGAGTTGCAGAGGATGCATGGCTGCCCTGTAGTGAACGACTTAATGGTGGAGGAAAAGAACTAGATGTCAAGTTTTATTTACAACAAAAACATATCTTGCTGGGAGTCTGATTAAATTGTAAGACTGCATCCGGAATAGATGAAATACTGTCTTTTGGCTAACCCTTTGCAAGATAGACACGCGCGCTGGCCTGTAGTCATGTAACTCATGTTACGTGTCTTAATCATGAAATGACTCCGTGGTGAAATGTTAAAGACACTTTTGACCGAGGAGGGAGGAAAGTAAATATCAAAATTGGAAAGGGAAAATATCTTACATTAAATGGGATTAAATTTCAAAACTCAATCCGGTCCCTGACATGCTCTTCGCGTGTCTTATTGATAGATATTATTTGGGAAGATGACTTTTGAAAGATCTTCTACGGCAAGATGTCCTCTGAAAGATCTTCTTCGGCAAGATGTCCTTTGAAAGATCTCCTTCGGCAAGATGTCCTCTGTATGATCTTCTTCGGCAAGATGTCTTTTAAAAGATCTTCTTCGCCAAGATGCCCTTTGAAAGATATCCTTCGGCAAGATGTCCTTTGAATGATCTTCTTCGGCAAGATGTCTTTTGAAAGATCTTCTTCGGCAAGATGTCTTTTGAAAGATCTCATTCGTTAAGATGTCTTTTGAAAGACCTTTTTCTCCTTCTGCAAGATGTCTTTTAAAAGATCTCCTTCGACAAGATGTCTTTTGAAAGATCTTCTTCGGCAAGATGTCTTTTGAAAGATTTTCTTCGGCAAGATGTCTTTTTGAAATATCTCCTTTTGCAAGATGTCTTTTTGAAATATCTCCTTTTGCAAGATGTCTTGTGAAAGGTCTTCTCTAGCGAGATGTCTTTTGAAAGATCTTCTGCTTCTGCAAGATGCTCTTTGAAATGATTTTCTTCCGCAAGATGTCTTTTGAAAGATCTTATTCGGCATGATGTCCTTTGAAAGATCTTCTTCGCCAAGATGTCCTTTGAAAGATATCCTTCGGCAAGATGTCCTTCGTATGATCTTTTTCGGCAAGATGTCTTTTGAAAGATCTTCTTTGGCATGATGTCCTTTGAAAGATCTTCTTCGCCAAGATGTCCTTTGAAAGATATCCTTCGGCAAGATGTCCTTTGTATGATCTTCTTCGGCAAGATGTCTTTTGAAAGATCTTCTTTGGCAAGATGTCTTTTGAAAGATCTTCTTTGGCAAGATGTCTTTTGAAAGATCTTATTGGTTAGGATTTCTTTTAAAAGCCCCTTTTCTCCTTCTGCAAGATGTCTTTTAAAAAATCCTATTCGGCAAGATGTCTATTGAAATATCTTCTTCGGCAAGATGTCTTTTGAAAGATCTTCTTCGTCAAGATGTCCTTTGACAGATCTTATTCGGCAAGATGTCTTTTGAAAGATCTTCTTCAGCATGATGTCTTTTAAGAGTTATCATTAGTTGGACAATGCTTAATCTCCATTTTGGCATCTTTTATGCACATAATTATGGCCCGGCGGAAAAGGAGAAGATGTACCGTTTTGTTGTTAGCCGAAGAGGGATAAGTAAATGCAAAGTTTTAAAGAGGATGAAGAAGAAGAAGAAGCAGAAGAAGAAAAAGAAGAAGATAAGGAAGAAGAAGCGATAGGAGAGCAAAAACAACAGGGTAAAGAACAAGAAGAGGAAGAGGGAGAAGAGAAACAAAAACTACAACAAGAAACATGTGTCTACTCTCCCCCCCCCCCCCCCCCACTTTAATCTGCCAGAGTTTCTCCATAACCCAACTTGACCTTTAATATCCATAAATCTTACATCGTACTCATAGTTCTTGTATGTTCACTTCATAAACGCGAGAGTTGATAAATCACGTAATCATTCAAAACCGCGCACGCTTCACATTGGCGAATGACCGGTCTTCCGAAGTTCACCTTGGGTGCGTTTATGCTAAATTTTGAAGGCAGAATGAGCGATTTGAAACGCTCATCGGCGCAGTTCCACGGTGTACTGTTTATGCTCACTTCTGTGGCTCCTCCAGGCATGATTATGACTCTGCAGCTGGATTCGCAAACCTGCACTACGCATGCTACGTTGACCCCATTTAAACGCGTTTTTCAAATGATTGTGCGTTTATGCTTCCACAGAATCGCGGATCCACCTTTTTGTGAGTTTACGATAGGCGATTATGATCGCCGTTTTTTGGTGATTCTACAAAAACGAGGAAGGACGCAACCGTATATTAAACTAAACGCGTAACAAATGCCTCATTCTGGCCAGAAAAAGTTAAGCATAAACGTATCCCTTGTCATATCGGTATATCGGAATTTAAAGCTCTTTGAATAGTCCATCAATCACCCTCATTTTGAAGAGAATCGAAATCAGGATCAACAAGTTCCCGGTTACTAAACGTCAGCTGTAGTACCTGTTATGAGTGCATTGTTAATTGTGCATTTTTAATTAATTTTGCATTGAGTTGCTGTAATCATTGTTTCGATTGTGCATCGTTGTTTCGAGAGTTTGTCTTCGTATGAATTAGGTGATGTACGATTAGTGAACTTTATTCATACTTTTCTTCCTTGTGTGTGTGTAGGGGGGGGGTTGTAGTTTGTGTTTCCGTGAGCTTCTTGTTTTTCTATTGAAATGAATATTACCTCACAGCATTTTGTTTTCATTATTTTATTTCTTTTTGTTTACTATCCTTGTATTTTCTTTCTGTATTTTCCTTTTCCCATTTCTTCTTCCTCCTCCTATTTCTTCTCCTATCCTTTTAAAAAACACTCAATTTTCGTCCCTTTGTGTATCTGCCGTTCGTCAACACCAACAAGACGGTGTAGTTATAACATTCTGTTTAGAGCCAAAAGGGCGTTTACTCTGTGTTGAAGGTATATGATATAACGCCCTTTTGGCGCCGAACAGTCTATATACCATTCACATCAATTGGCGAATATAGGAAGTTGCAGAAAAGGTAGATATGAGGGGAAACGTGATATTACAGGTGCTCGCCTCTGTTCGTGTATGTATTGGCCTATTCATTGTCGTGATAGAAACAGAAAGACGTGACTAACATAATTTGGTTCGGATCTTGACAAAGTCTCATCCATCGCCCTTAACTTTCGACTAATTATGAATACCGTATTATGAATGACACAGAAGGTTAAAGCTAATCTTGAGCTCTAGTATGGGCATCGTACGTCAGGATAGTTTATCATGCTGTAGATTGATTGTTTGAACCAGTAAAATAAAAAAAAACTCACAGAAACCTGCTGAAAATCGTCTTCAATAAAAAACACAACTCTGTGGCCTGTTTTAAGCACAGTGTGTCGGGCCTACTTACCTTGATTTCCTTATGTTTCTGTGCTCATTTCTCAGCTTATTACTCATTTACTTTTTTTTTACCAAAATCGTCAGGCAAATGTCATTAATTTGTAATCTTGAACAGTCAGTGTAAGTTTTGTTGGATTCTCTGAGAATTTATTTTCTATCATTACCAGAACCCAAGCTTATCTTTAAGAAATGTATGGTATAGTGGTGTAAGTTAATGGTATGGAATAGCAAAATAGGCCCATCCCATTTTTGCGTTGTTGTTGTTGTGTTGTTTTTTTTGCAGAACAAATGTGAGTGATAGTAAAAAGGTACAACACAGCGTTGCCAATTTACTTTTGATAACTAAAAAAAAAAAAAAAAAAAAATCTTATTCTTTACCGGACTTTCCACCAACTCTCTCTTCCTTTATATTATATTTTGATAAAACCAACATATTTTAAGGTTTTTCTTCTCCTTTTTTAAAATATATATTTTGAATGGGAAGCCCGGGGAAAGGGGGGGGGGGTACGTAGTGTATAGATAGTGATGATGATGAGACGAATGACCTTACATTACTGTGTTTGATATAATCAGATAGGTCATATGACAACGAAGCATTTCGCCATTAATTACATTGAATTTGAAGTTGTTTAGTTGATAGAAAAATATTATTCGAAACTCGTAAACGAAACCAAAACAGAGTATCGAGATCGCATACTCCTCAAACTCTATTCAGCTCATGCCTTGTAAAACAAGGATGATACAAGTATCACATTTCCTTTGCTTTCAAGGCCACAAAAGAAGGTGTTTTGCAATATTGCGTGATAGTCCAAGTCCGTGATGTTACGAGATGAAGGGTGTATAGCACGTTTGCACTACCTACATTATTAGTATTTGATGAAAAGCTGAATCTTTTAATTATGCAAAATTAATTTAGTTTGCAGGCGTAGACTCTCATTTGAAATGTTAAGACAATTTCTAAAGCCTTGGGCAAAGCCTAGCTCTAAAGTACAGAGCTCATGCTGTTTGCCATCAGCTTAGTCTCACAGTGCAGACACGGTTACACATAGATACAGCGACTAACACGGGTTTGGGCCTAAAAACTAAAAATAACGATTCTGTCACATCTAACAGATTGTATACATACAAAGACAACGTTTTCGAAGAGCATTACCAACCATTATCACATTATGTAGAAAGCGAAATGTGTACATAGATTATGAGTCTTTACATACAGGTAATATACCACTTTTCTTTTTTGAGGGAGACAAAATGCACGGCCACTATAGACAGGTGGTCTTTACAGAGAGGTGGCCACTAAGACAGGTTCGAATGTACCCCAACCTCTAATTCTGTTCGATTAAAGGTCTTTGACCCATTGCCAGTGATAACGCACCCACTTCAATCGTCAAGTGTATGAACTTGCGATGACGCTTGAATGATTGGACTATGGACTCGGCACTCGTAAAGAAAGTATAAACAACAAGTATAAAAGACGATTTGACTTCATATCTCTTTACAGGTTTACAGCACGAGTCATTGTTGTGGTGGATCTCCATAAGGCAAAGCCGTTATATATTCTGGTGCGGAGCAGGTCTACTTTTTGTGTGAGTACTATACATCATCATATTTGGTCACTAAGTTCTTGTTTTGCACGTTATTTTGTAAAAATGTGTGTATTGGGTAATTCCGTGCAATGTGGCCCTGACAAGATGTGACATTCATCCATCGACCATGAAATAAATATATGATACAATTATAATTTGATGTCTTATGGTAGTGATACGAAAAAACTATCCACATGTTCGATGGTTATCAAAAGAGAATTGTCAATATTTTTCGAAGACATGTGTAGGAAAACAACATGTGTGTTTACGGAACGCATTGCACGTTATCGCCCTTTGAATTGCTTTTGTTTGAGAAATTACGATGATGTCATGAGTTATGTTTTGTTGTTTAATTGTTTTGCGTATGCCTAGTTGTTTAGTTGGAAAAATGTGTCAGAAATACAGGACGATGTCCTACGAGTATGTACATAGCATGTGCGTGCAAGTATTTATTTTATGCAGAGAGAATGTATATATAACCTATAGTAAACTATAAGTTCAAGGATCTATAGCCGCAATATATTGTAAAAATTGGACAGCATTGTCGAATGTATGCTTCATATCTCCAATGCCGTTTACACGATTTACTGATCATGACGTCAGTCCTATTTCTTCTTCTTCTCCTCCTCCTCTTGATCCTCCTCATTCTTGAGTTCCTTCTTCTACTCATCATCCTTCCCCTCTACTTGTTCTTCTTCTTCTCTTCTTCTTCTTCTTCTTCTTCTACTCCTCATCCTCCTTCTACTTCTTCTACTTCTTCTTTATACTTCTTCTTCTTCTTCTTTTACTTCTTCTTCTACTTCTTCTTTTTCTACTTCTTCTAGTACTTCTTCTTCTTCTTCTTCTTCTTTCTCTTCTTCTTTTTTTACTTATTCTTTTACTTCTTCTTCTACTTCATCTTCTACGTCTTCTACTTTTTCTATTTCTTCTTCTCCACCTTCTTCTTCTTCTTCTTCTCTTCCTACTTTTTCTTCTTCTTCTTCTTCTTCTCCTTTTTGTTCTCCTTCTTCTCCTTCTACTTCTTTTTCTTCTTCGTCTTCTTCGTCTTCTTCTTCTCCTTATTCTACTTCTTCTACTTCTTCTCCTTCTTTTACTTCGTTTTTTCACCCTCCTCCATTTTTTCATTAACGCCAAAGGTCTGTTTTTGTTAGTAATCGTCACAGGAAACGATTCATGGCAATATCATTAATCATAATTCAAAGTGGGAGGATTTATTGCGTAGTGCTTCTTAATGTTTTAGCGCTGACGGTTCATATTCTGTTTACCAGTTTCCACCGATTGTTGAAGTTCAAGCAACCCTTTCAAATAGAGAACATGAAGGAGGCGTTCGCATTTTTAATGTCTGAAACGAAATGGAAGGTATGGGACAGAATTTCAATTATCTAGGTTCAACAGCACTATTTTGTCCTTTTTGAAGGGTGGGGGGGGGGGGGGCTGGTGACGAAATGTCTATCTAGAGAAATCCGAACGTGCAGATAGATAGATCCCTGAAATATAACTGACAATGGAATACATTGTTCTATTAACCTTTCTTCCCCGGAACTTTTTGTCTCTGCCCTAGAGCTTCTTTGGAGCCCCTTTAGAAAACAAATTAATGCTGAAAAGACATTTTCTCTCTCAACTCAGATAACTACGATTATTTTGCTCGAAACTTTGCATTACACTGAACACAACGACAAAGACTTGCGAAAAATGGAAATGTCGATACCTTGTTATGTTCGTGACGATTCCGAAGCCTCACAGTACAAATTATATCCTATATAAATATGTAATACTACTAATAATTTGGTTACCCCGGAGAGCTTCGTCAGCATCAGTTGCTGTTGTTCCTTATGGCCCTGTAATTCATATTGCCCTGTAATTCATATTGCCCCGTAATTTGCATGTACCCATTCACACTTGGGTGAAAAGTTTCAAATGTGGATTCATGTCTTGCCAAGCAAAGTTAGTGCCGAGCTGAGATTCGAACCATCAACCCTAGGAATAAGATTCAAGTGAATAAACCACTGTACCAAGACACCTCCACGACCTTTTTCAAATTATTACCTGTCCGGATAGTTTCGTTCACACCGTCTGACCTGAACTCGGCCCTATCCTAGAGTGGAGACATGTTGTACGTAGACCACAGTCTGCACTCCAAACAGAGTATCCAATAAAAATTCCCACTTAACGAATGAATTGAGTGAGAACGTGCGGCGAATAGAAATTGGCCAAAATCTCATCAACACTTTATTGCTATATCCAGTTTTAAAGGCATCTTTGAGAACGGCAAATTATTACTTTCTTTGAAGGAACCGTGTATATTCGCTACAATAGGGTTCAGTACTTCAGTAGCGATAATTATTATTGCCAATTCGAAGATAAAATTAGTATACCCTCTCAACAATTATATGCGCACATTGTAGGTTGTAGTACTAGAACTAGTAATATTTGTTTCAAATACATAATAGTATACAAATTTAATTCGATAAACGTAAGCACATCCAACATCAATGTGATCTAGTTCTGATAAAGATAGTTTATAAAAAGTACCCCGTCCCCTGTTTCATTAAAATCGAATTATTTCATCAATTAAAGAAATACCTGTTTCTTTTCCTTGCTACTAATAATTGTGTATCTCTTTGTAATAGGAAATGGGTTGTGTAATCTAGATACGGTCGGTTTATAAGGAGATGCGATTCATTCCTTGTGGGAGATGAATTCAATTGTAAGCATGTATCATTGTTTTGTTGCAGAGCCCACGTTACAATTACAACAGACACACGTCACACCCCATTGTTCTGTGCAGATAAAATTATGAAGTCGAAAATGATGCCTCCCAGCGCGAATATAACAATGATATTTGACATCTCCTGGCCTTATAGTATTCATAATTAATAAAAAATGACGTATTGTCGATGGCCCAGATTACCATGACCCAATGTAAAAGAACGGGCTATTCCCTTACTGGGGGGTCTGTTGGTAAGAATGACTGTCCACAGCCAGTGTGTGTCAAGATTAGTTGTCGTCACGTAGCCATGTTGTGGTCTAGTGGATAAGTCACCGGACTGTGAACCATAAGGGTTGGAGTTCGAATCCCTGGCGCAGCATTAGTAATGCCAGTTGGCAACACATTAATCTACATTTTCCATACTCGTGGCAATCGAATCATATACGGTAAATGGGTATGGAATAAATTAATATTTTTAGTTTCGTTATCATTTGAGACCGGCATGGACCCCAATTATTCATGTATCGTATACGGATGTATCGTAATCCTAGGTCCGTCTACTACGTGATGAAATTTCTTCCAAAACAACAACAACAAAAAACACTTAAAGGTAATACAAAGTTTTGGTATGGGGTCATGAATTTGGTTCAAATGAACATATTGGAAGCATATGCGACCCTACAATATGCATTGATCGTTGTCGCGGTTGAAATCTAGACTAAAGTTATGAAATTGTAAATAATAAACTCTTTATGTTGTATAGAATCCCTGGCGCAGCATTAGTAATGCCAGTTGGCAACACATTAATCTACTTTTTCCATACTCGTGGCAATCGAATCATATACGGTAAATGGGTAAGGAATAAATTAATATTTTTAGTTTCGTTATCATTTTAGACCGGCATGGACCCCAATTATTCATGTATCGAATACGGATCTATCATATTCCTAGGTCCGTCTACTACGTGGTGAAATTTCTTCCAAAACAAAACACTTAGGCCTAACGCACCATCGTCATGATTATCACCATCTCTATCATACAAGTTTCAGGAAACTAGGCCTCCACGCATTAAATACAGTGCGTCCCAGAAAAAACCAAACCGAGAAGTATCGATGTTTTATCATGTTGTTAAATCATGCCTTTATTTCATATAAAAGGAATACACGTTTACATTCAATACCAGGTCCATGTTTCCTTTCCGAAACCATGGCAGGTCGCACTACATTATAACACATATACAAACAATAATGCATTACAGTTACAAATAAATATCAATCATGCACAATAACAATTATATATTGATCATGTATAGATGCAATTATACATTAATCATTGATCTGTATACATTACATTCATATAGAAATTATGTATAATAACAATCATTAATCGTGCCTGCATTAATTATGCATAGGTTGGCAACACAAATTAATTACAGAAAACAAATTAAAGGGATTATAATTTTCTGAGCATGTGGGTAAAGGCTGGGAGTAGGAAACGATGTAGGAAAATGTGAAAGAGATGAGAAAGTAGAGGGTACATTATAGGTTGGAGATAAAGTGTAAACGAGTGAAAACAAGTCATTCCACTTGGAATGGACGTAGTGGAAGAAAAGGATAATGTAGGGGGTCCGAGGTAAAGAGAGAAGAGGGGAGAAGAGGACGAAGAAGAAGACAAAGACGAAATGAGGCAAAGAAGAGGAGGAAGAGGAAGAAGAGAGAGAAGAAGCGTTGAAGAGGATAGAGTGTTAATCAGAGGTCAAGGTATTCCACATCCTTCCACTGTGATTCTTTTCTTGCATTGAATATGACAAAGGATGACACAACTGCGTACCTGCTTATGGTCTGAAAGAAACTATTCGGGCGAAGAGGGACTGAACATTTCCTGAGTACCCACTTTAGCCGATTTGTGTTGTCCCTATTTATTTGCCCCCTTGCTCCTATCTCAATAGCATGGTATGTCACACTGTAACCATTGTTTCTTACTTCGGCCACAAGTTCTTTGTATCACAACCATAATTAATGAATGATACATATTTGGAAAGCTTATAGAGTCTCCTCTTTTATGTGATGCTACTCAGATAATGCATATTTCGCGCATGAGTGATTAAAAGCAATTTGAAGGAAGGAAACCAAAAAGACATTTGGCGGGCGGTATCTGAATTGCGAAGAAAAATTCACATTTCTAGAAAGTTCATTTTCTGCTCTTTCATATGACACCTTAATCAGGAAAAATGAGCCAGGAATAACAAAGTTCTGTTTGTTTAAAGTAGCCCTTAAATTTTCATAATTTGAAGGGAAAAAAATTGTTTTCACTGGGTGCCTGCTGTAGCAAAAAGCAGATTTGACAAAAGACTTAACTCCGTTTCGTTGACAATCAGCCATGCATGAAGACTCTCGTCTACGGCTGATTGTCAACGAAACGGAGTTAAGTCTTTTGTTAATTTCGTTTATTGATACGGCAGGCAGCCTGTGAAAACGAATTCGTTTAATAAAATTATGGAAATGCCAGCAATAATTTAAACAAACAGAGGAGACTCTAAGCTTTCCAAATATGTATCATTCATTAATTATAGTTGTGATTAAGTTATGATAGAACATCGATACTTCTCGGTTTTGTTTTTTTCTGGGACGCACTGTATAATAGCCTCGACATCATTATGTGTAGATAAACGTGCATCCACAAAGCACTTGACATCAATCACAATCATATGTTTTAATTATGAAATGTTATACCAGGGTTATACGTCTCTAGTTACGGTCACTGGCACCTCTCCAACTTTCAAGCACCATTATCTCATGCCAAACATGTTAAAGGCACGATATTCAAAGTGTAAATGTTGGTGATGATTTTGTGGTGGTTATTTTACCTGACTGCTAAGAAAGCATCAATGCTTATTAGTAAGCAACATGCAGACGGCCGACGGCTTAAGGTCCTCTCCGACGGACCTGGTAATGAGGATTAATGCCTTACCAAAGGGTACTAATAGCGCATCGCCTTTTTGTTTTCGAACCCGGGTCACTGGATTACTAGTCCATTGCTCTACCGACTGAGCTATCGCGCCTCCTTAAAGATAAACTTGAGTTCTGGTAATGCGATTGCATTGTGAAAGAAAAGGTGTGGAATGGATCAGAAAAGTTGAACATATAGCATGTAAGTAATGATGTGTAATGCAAGGTTCTGGAGTCATCAAAATCATCATAAATTTGGCAGAGTCTTGGTAAAGTAACAATCCCTTACACAGAAAGATGTATATGGGACAACATAAATGGTGTCGGGGCTAGTACTACCCCGATTTCCTTATATTTCTACGCCCATTACTCAGCCAGTATACATTTTCTTCCAAAATTGTTTGGCACATGACATTTATTTGTAATCTTGAACATTCAGTGTAAGTTTCTTTAGATTCTGTGAGAATTCATTTTCTTTTTTTACCAGAACTCAAGTTTATCTTTAATGTAACCAGTGTTTCCCTTCTAGTAATCGAATTCACCAGAAACCTGGAACATGAGGTTTCCTTTCTCCGGTCAGTGAACAATCAGGCAATTGAGGGCAAAATCGCTAATATCGGGGAATTCTATCATTATCTTTTGGCCCCAAACGTGGGTAGTCAATCTTATATTATGGGTCATAATTATGATCATATCAATGTATCCTGACAACTACTGCATGTTAATTGAAGACGTTTCAAACTAGAAATAGATTCAAACATTGACCTAGTATACATCTGATCCATTTCAATACTAACACTATTTATTCGCGAACTTGGAATACATTGTGCTCTTAAAGGAATTGGTTATCTTTACCTTAGATTCTTAAAAAAAATCATGGATTTAGCTCATGCTGCAATCATAGTTTTAAAAATTTAGGTCAGTCAGGAATCCCATGACTTTTCTAAGCCGATCGCCTGTCTGATTATCAAGATATTTATGATTGGAACTAGAAATGTCAAAAACCAATTGCCAAACAGTTTTGAACAACACCACAAACTATTTTGGAAAATGAGTATGGTAAAAAAAACCGGTCACTCAAAGATTTTCACTTTTTTGAAGCACTTCATGATCATTTTGAAGCGCAATTTGTGTAGGGCTTCAATATCTATACACCATATCACAGACACTGATTACAGGGTAGGGCCATGCATCTCGGATTGGTAAATCTAGACACATTGCTAAACAATGCCTTTAAACGTTATCAATAAACCATGCAAGAACATCATTCTACTGAAATGCCTGGCTTAAGTGTTACATCCCTTGGCCTACATGCATGCATGACGAGTATGTTATTGATATGCAATTTGAATTATGTATACAAATGATACATTATCGGGGGCGTACATGGATGTCTGCTCCATGTAATTTAGCTGTTTTGGGGCATGTTTATTGTAAATTAATAAGTACCGTTTCAATTACATTCATCATAAGTATGTTTTTAAAGGCACACTGTCCTACTTGTAGCTACTTGCTCCCTCTATATAGAAAACTTCCCAAATCGGTGCCTGTTGGTCCCCCATGATCCTCTTTTTCTGAGTTAATGAGATAGCCACCTGTCACAGTGACCTAGCTGGCTCACTGGGTGGTCTAATCCCTTCTAGCTGAAGTAGTAAAGCCTCCCTTTAAGATTGATAGGCAAGTTCCATAGAGACGAATACGTTTTATGTGCATTAAGTTACGCTGAATTAATGCACTTTGTATTTTGATATATGTAATATAATATCAGCGTAATATCACTAAATCATTGAAACGACCATCTGTTGCAAACTGTAAGTGTTTAAATGGTCGCACTTACTGTGCCAACATTTTCATGAGACTCGAAAACAATGCATTCACTGGTATTTAGTAGGTCCATGATAATATTGATCGAAATATATAGGTCAGATGAAGTAATGATTGTGTTTTTAGTTTCCAGGGCAGCGTTTCATGAAACCGTCATAAGTACAAGTTTACCGATATCCCATTGAATCAAATTACAATATACGCCTTTCAAAGGGATGTCGGTGAACTAGTACTTCTGACGGTTTCGTGAAACGCGGACATGATTTCCTAGTCTACAAGCACAGACTTAAATAATTATTTGACATGTGACCATAATTCCCTAAGCCTGGAGCAAAGCCTAATGCTGTCACTTAAAGGCGGTGTCAGGAACGGCTTAGCAAGTACAGAGCCTATCGTAGTCTCATATTGCAGACACTGTTACGCACAGCGACTGACAAGGCTTTGTGTCTGCAAACTAAATGATCCCCCTGGGTAACTGCTTCTGACATAAAGGAACATCATATCAAGACTACGGGTCCTTTTCCGACTGTGCCAAACACTTCTTTGCGGATTTTATCATGCAATCACAGCTGGTTGGTATTGCACAATATGTGGGTCACATGTTGGAAGGATAATAGAATGTCATATTAAACCTTTTATTTTGTTCACATTTAATTTAAGTTGGCAACTGTCAAAACACCCTACTAATTTGCATATTTTAATGGCTAGTTATTAACAAGTTATAACAATACCAGAACTATGCATCAATAATGACATGAGATAACCCTTGATATATTATCATGACGTAAATCTAGTCTCAAGTATGATTGGAAGCAGATCTTGAGTGGGAGTAAACACCGAGTATACTATTGTCCAAACCAACAACAAAACTTTCTTTGAAGAACATACAGAAAACGAATAAGAGAAAGATTGAAAGGGGGTGACATGGTTAGTGAGTGTGTGCGTGTGGGGGAGGGAGTGAATCTCAGTGAAAAACAAGGAGGGTGATTGAGTGAGTAAACACAAGGGGAAATGATGGGAGAAAAGGAAGATGTATGCATAGACAGAGGGAGATCGGGAGGGGACCGGAGAGAGAATGAAAAGCATCCCAAGATCAATATTATGGTCCCTTGTGTTTTCGGGGATAGCTAGATAACAGATATCAATCTTGCGTTATTTGTTTTTCGAAAACACCATTTTTATCCAGGCTCGGGTGATGCATAAGAAGAATATGAACAAATGCAAAAAAATAGAACGCGAACGGATAGGTAAATCAACCAGCTATTGAGAATTCTCGTATTTTCAATTTTCTGATTCGGGGTACCATCTGGATACACATATTTGTTTCCCCGCCTTGCGGTGACAGTATGTTCGATTTCATTGATTTTTAACATTAAAAAATCAATGAAATCGAACATACTGTTTTCGTCTGAACATTTATCGGACGAAAATGTTCAGACAAGGTTATAGAAAGAAGGAAGAACATAATACATCGCTATTAACCCTTTCAGCATCGCGCTTGTGTTGAAAGATATACCTTTGAAGCCCGACGCACACTACACGATCTGACTACGATCCGATGTTGGAAGAATGTGTGGTAGCATTTTATATGAAATATTCAAACATGTAAAATCTTAGCCACCGAGGATCTGAATAGTCATATGATTTATCAAATCTGAATTCCATTGGATCTTATGTTTCTTTGGAGGGGAAAAGCTAAATCGGCTCAGAATCGTAGTGACGTCAGACTAGTAATGCGATTGTCTACGATTAGAAGCCGATTCGGGTTCTATTCTGACCAGAAGAATTAAATGCACTAATATTCCGGTTGTTGATATTGTTGTCTTTATTTAGAACCTAAATCAGGATGAGAGTGATTTTTTAGATTTCTATATCAAATATAACCGCCCTTTCTACGGAAATTAGATCGCAGGAGGGTCGTGACGTGTGCACCGGGCTTTACATGCATTAAAAAGAAAAAAGAGGAAAGGAGGCTGGTTTGTTGCTTCTGGGTTATGCGATGGATATACGGTGTATCACCGATAGCCTGGCAATAATATAATCTGCCTCGGAACAAACAAATGTTCAAAACAATGAAAACAAATTTTCGGGCCTACAGCCCTCCCCCTTCCCTGTCCCCCTGCCTCTTACGACGAAATTTGAAGACTATTTTTGTTTTATCTCCGTCATGTCTGCTTGAACTTCTTCCTGTTTTATTTGGGACTTGATGTTTACCCTGTATTGCTGATAGTTTGCCAATAATCTAGCTAGACAGCCCTTGTCAACAACAAACCAACAGTTTTCAAAATCTTGGTTTTCAGAAGAAGAAAAAACGAAACAACAAAACAGAACAAACACGGAACAAAAGCAGATTGGCCGAAAGTTTGCTTGTCTAAAGTCACGCTACGAGATCCAGTTCACAGCGAGCACGGGATGCAATGCTGTATATAAATGGCGCCGTGAGAAGTGGTGTGCCATTCATCTCGTAATGTTTCTTTGCGGCGCATGTGACAGATCATGATCGATAGTCGATACGTACATGTAGTTCGTGAATGGAGGGTCGGACAAGGGCCCTCTACTCGGTTGCTGTGTTTGTTTTTCTAATCTTCGTGGGTATTTTCGTTTATATAGGGACGTCGGCGTTATGGGCCACTTGGTCCGTTGGCATTTAACTTGATGACATCGTTTTTATTTTGTTTTTCTTCGTCTGAAAAGGCTGTGGGCGGTTTACTCGTTAAGAGAATGGGTGTGTAGTTTGCCTTTTTGCCATTAGAGGAAGCTATTTTGGTGGGTATTTCAGCTTTATCGGGACGTGGGCGTTTATGGCGTACTTGGGAAGGCGCCATTCGACATCGCGTTATTATTTTAATTATTTAGCAGGTATGTTTGCATTTAAAAAAGATGATGATCGACGTGGTTTTTTTTGTTCATCGCTTTCTGAAACTGTTTACAATAAAGTGTCAGTTATAGTCAAGCGGCCAAAATAGATGACAACGGAAGTTGAATGACAAGTGGGCATATATTACACCCATTCCCTTTAATACTAAAACACCTACACTTTTCGAGGGGTAGTCCACCCAGAGGAGCTCGCTAGATACGTCACAATGCTGCCAATTTGTGTTTTATTGAGCGCCGCTTCAAAAAAATTAATAACTGTCCTATTTCTGATCGGATTTCGCTCAAAATTACACTGACCTGTTCCTCTCATGTTTTTGCTTCTATTTTAAAACCAACTAAGTATCAGGATGGACTATCCCTTTAAAGCCTTAAAGGTGAAAGTGAGTTTAGTCTTGAAAAGAATAGGCGTAATAATATGCTCAGTTGCCATAATACGATGTCATTCAACTTCCTATTTTGATCACTAGACTATAATAAACATTATATTATTTTTTTTTTTGATAGAAAGCGATGAACAGAAATAGCTACGACCATTTCCTGTTATAAACTTTTCGGTAAAGGAAAGGCCGGGAAATATGGAAGATAAAAATATATTTTTCTACCTTCTCATTGTTTTTAATCCAGTTTCAAAGAGCATCATTATCATTACCAAATGACTAAAAATATAGCTACGTTCTAGACCAAATGTTAATGGTAAATTGGTGTACGGTTAAATTCCCCGCAAAAAGGCATTAAATATTACTTTGATATCTGAAATATGTGGTGATTGTCTCGAGAGTCTAATTGGTATTAGCATGGTCTGTTGGCTGCTAGATGTTACCTTTATTATTGTCATATGCACCATGGCATGATGACGTGCGTCCTGCAATGAGGTATGACTTTCCGGGGTAGCATGAAATCTTTATTCTTACGAAATCCAAAGATCTAATGATCATTGTGCGTGAATAATGGACAGATGGATTACATAGTTAGTATCAGAGTTGTAGATACTATATGGCATTAAGACCATTATGCTTATTAGTCTCCCAATGCTTTCATACTGCTCCTATAGTCATCAGTATCAGCAGTGATAAAGTGCATTTATGTTTTTAAGCATTAATTTTGTCCCCTACCTCCCAAGAAAACCGTGAAAGACCCATACCGTTATGAATGTATTTTTTTATAAACTATAATTCATTTTTGAATTGTAATTGACCAGGCTATTCTTGTTGGTCAAAGATATGAAATTATTAGATAAATGAAGAAATAAACAAAGAGCTAGATAAATATAGAACAAACATTATGTAATGTTTAAACTACAGCTCTGTTTTTTCCCACTATTTTTCTTTCTCTCTTTCTCTCTCTCTCTCTCTTTCTCTCTCTATATTTAGTTATCTCTCTCTCTCTCTCTACATATATATATTTTTCTCTCTCCTTCTCTCGCGCTCTCCCCCTCCCCACACTTCAACTTCGCCTTACCTTTCATTTTCCCTCTGACTCTGTCTCTATTTCTATCTCTCTTATATGCCCATATCCTCCAATGACTGTAAACATGGTCTTCCTTTCCCCTTCTTTTTATATGCAAACCGTTCACCCTTCAATTCATGCTTGTCACTTCTGAACCGCCATCAATCCATCTTCTTACATCATCCTTCGAACGACATCCCTCGGATGAAATCACTCGCTCCGGTGATGACATTACATGGCATCGCCCTTTCCCCTTAAGTATTGGCAAATAATCATTTACTGGCTAATTTTCAAGTAACATTCTGTTTTCCCGGCGCCACGCTACGCTGCTCCCAGGCCTCAATCAATGCTATTCACAAATATCAAAGGGTGTCAGGAAATGTTCTTGACCGCTCTTTCAGTTTCAAGAGGGTTAGCCAACATATCATATAGGTCAGGTCAAATAGAAAAATGTGCGGTATTTAAGGGATCTTTTTTAAAGATGAAGTTGAGTTCTGGTCGTGCGATTGCATCATGAAAGAAACCTTGTGGAATCGATCAGAAAAGGATGATCATCTAGCATTTAAGTATTGGTGTGTACTGCAAGGTTATGGAATCATCAAAATTATAAGAAATTTGGCCCAGTCTTGGTAAAGTTACAAGCACTGTACACAGAATGATGTAGATGGGACTGCACGAACATGTGGCATAAAAATCGGGATGTTACATACAATATTTAGAATATTAAAGCATTTGAAGAACCATGCTTTTTAGGGAACATTTTTAGCGGAAGTTCGTCCACACTGGCATAATACAATGATAACGCTTACAAATCTTGTTCCACGTCTTCCTATAAGTATAACTCAACCTTCTCTTTAAAGGTAATGAGCCACTGAGGGGGGATTGTACCGAATAAATAACGAAGATGATTAGAATAGGCTGGAAAAGATTTCAGTTGATCAAATCAACCCGATGCCTTTTCGATACCTTTTGTCACCTATTGAAATGCACGAACATGGCAGTGGCGTATTACGTAACCTGAACATGATTCTATAGAACATAGGATATTGAGAAGTACTTTGGGGTTGATTTCTCGAAAGGTTTTGTGACCGTATACAAATTTGAAGTACTTATGGTAATATTCAGTGCTCCCAGCCCCCGGCCATTCCGGTCACAAAAATCAACGGTTTCAGGAAATGGTGTTGACCGCTCTTTCGAGGGGGGTTTGCCAATTAATTATATCGGTCAAGTGCATAACAAATATGAAGGAATTGAATTGAAAGGTATAAGATCCACGGTGGGATCGTCGTCCTAAACAGAGTTCATTCCGGGGGTTCGAAGGCCGTACGTGACATATTTCAGCCATTGTAATGGAAATGATTGATAAAAGTGTGCGAACTAGTGTATTTCAATAATCGAAATACTGCTTGAACATATTTTGATATGTCGGGAAATCAGATGGCACCTAGAGGCTGGTTCAGATATGACGTCGTAAACCGGCCAACAATTAATTAAAAATCCGTTTTTGTTGTTGTTGTAAACATGTACATGTACGTTAGTGACAACTGCGTTTAACAAAGGTCACTAAGCTCTGTGTTATAAGATACAGAAATGTAACGCGTATTGCACTTTACGTCAACGTCAAAAAGAAGTAATAAAAAACGCCGCAGTTTGCCGCGTCATTTTTGAATGAAACGTTATGAGGCTTCAGTAGTGACGATGTAAGAGGAGGACATTGAAAGCTGTTGATCACTGATTTCACTGAGAGATGTTTTTTGTCCCGATTTCTGGTATATTACGTGTTTTAAAAAAAAGAGGAATTATTGAAAATGTTACGAAATCTAAAGAATAGCTACTCAGACGTATTCATTAGCACTTCACTTCATATACTATTACGAAGGGTTTATTGTACCTTGTTGGAGCGATCATTATTTTCAAGCATCTCAAAGCAACACGATTTGTTTGAAAATACTAAAATCACGGAAAATATATATTAAGTTTTACCCATACTTTTATTCATTTTCAAAAAGATTCGTAATATAACTTACAATATCGTTTACTTTATCGTTTACTTCATTTAATGCCTTCATTTACATTGCAATCTCTGCATGGAGTTTGGTTGAAAACATCGCTTTTCTTGATTATCATCAATTCGCTGGCATATGGCGACATACTATAGCTCCTTATCTTGTGTTTTCTCATGTTCATAAAATCACATAAAATTACCCCTTAGCCAACAAAGAGGATACTTACCGCTTTTCTCAAAGCCGTTTTGAGCCCATAACACCGACATTTAGCCTACAAGTTCAACCAAACCTGATTGATGCTCTCCACTTTGTTTCTCCTGAAGGGCATTACTTTGGGGAATATTTTCGTAACAAGATGGCCAATTAAGCAATAAAAGTCTTCTCGATATACTTGCACGACCAACAAGGGGCGGATCAGGATATTTTTGACGGACGGGGCAGAATATTTCGAAAATTGTGTTACAAGCAAGCCAGAATGAAGGGGCCATCGCCTCATAGGGCCAGGGGAAGACTGAGAGGGGGAATACTTTGGTGTTAGGTAGTTAATCTATGCCATTTGGTTTATGGGAGGGGCACGGACTGCCCCCCCCCCTCCCCCCTCCCCTACCTTATTAAATCCGAAAGCGCTACCTATTGGAAAACTATTGACCTTGTTTAAGGGGATTTAACCTCAGACTACATGTCAATTTCAGTTTTTACAGGCCATTTAAAACATCTAAAAATATAAAACATCTAAAAATATAAAGCATCATACATTTGACGAAAGGGAGGACGTAACTCTCCTTCAAAATCCTTCGTCTTTCGGGTTAATTTCAGTTTTTAGGCCATTTAAACATCTGAAAATATCAAACATCATACATTTGACGAAAGGGAGGATGTAACTCTCCTTCAGAATCCTTCGTCTTTCGCGTTAATTGCAGTTTTTAGGCCATTTAAAACATCTGAAAAATATAAAACATCATACCGGTACATTTGGCGATAGGGAGGACGTAACTCATCTTTAGCATTCTTCGTCTTTCGCGGATCTGAGAATTTTCAGAACGTCGCCATTGTGTTTGCGCACGCCCCCTTTTGTGACGTATTGCATGGATTCGACTGCTATTGCGTACGTGCGTTTCCCTGCTGTAAACTGTAACATTATCACTGCAGATCACATCGTTTTGCCTGTCGTACTTGTACTTTTTGTCCAGACATTTCTCGAACTTCAGAGCTGCTAACTATAGCTTGAATATTTCATTGCGATTGGTTTGGTATGGAAACCGATGAAACGATTTCCCCTTAATTTTCGAGGAACAATTATTACAACCAAACACTTGGCAGTACACTATGTTTGGCGTGTACTGCAATATAACACGCGCGCCACGCGCTACATCAGTTCTCCTAAGCGAAACGTCACAACCCGGAAGTTCTGAGGGGAAATTTCGACAAAATGGCAGCTTTCATGGGGAGCAGACGACGTCGTAAATATGGCGAAGTAGGGTCTTTTTATTGCGCTTGCAATACGATATTATTTGGCCTACACAATGCTTTTTACATCAATTGAAACGTTGCTATACTCTATCGCATGATAATGCATCATAGTCGGGAGGTTAATTCCCCTTTAAGTAAGACTTATCCGAGTAAAATGTCATTATATGCGAGCTTTTATTGCCCGCAGCCCTAAATCCCATAAAACTCCATTAACTTGTACACTTACGCTTTTCCCTTAGGTTGCGGCCATATAACAAGGCCATATAACAAGGTTTGAAGAGACAGTTGAATCCTTGTAAAAAGTAAAACAACTTGTCTACTTTTTCAGTCCTTTCATGTCAGTTCGGCAGGACATCAGAGTAGAAATATCTCCTTGAAAAGTGGAAAAAATTGCTCTCTAAGTGCCCTCATATTCGAGATATGACGAAAAATAGCTGCAAATTTCTTGACTACACTAGACGCTCCAAATGTGTGTGTAGTCCCATACGCACATTTTTGTATGCGGAGATTTTACGGTCAGGAAGATTGAGTCAATTTATTTCACGTTCACAATATTAGATGATAGAATACGCCTTTGTATGCATCGATTTAAGATCACGTGATATGATAAAATATATAGATATAGGCTACATTAGTAAATACGGTAGCACACCGACAAACATACCGGTTTTTGACCAGAGGCTACTACCTATATAGCTTGAATATTTAATAGGGATTGTGGTGGTATGTAAACCGATGAAACGATTTCCTCTTGGTTTTCGAGGAACCATTATTACAACCGAGGCAAACGTACCGGTTTTTTACCAGAGGCGGATATCGTAGTTTTAAATTTAATGCTCGGTCTGTGCTCGGTCTGTACTCGGTCTGTACTCGGTCTGGTCTCGGTTTCGTTCGTGTGACCGAAGCATAATCGCGAAGATGTCGGTCACCTCAACCCGAGGGTCACCATTACGGGATTTCCTCCGGGAAATTTGTCTTCGGAAGTCGTTCCGACAGATGAGCGTTGATGCGTTATTGATCGGGATGACGATCTACTCGGGTCGTGACCTTTATCGATCTCGTCTCATCAAGTTACTGAAACTCAAGTGAGGATTGGTCGAAATCGAGAATTGTCGAATTCAAGATTGGTCGAATTCAAGATTGGTCGAATTTCAGAATTGTCGAATTCAAGAATGGTCGATTTTCAGAATGGTCGAATTCAAGATTGGTCAAATGTAAGATTTGTCGAATTTGACAGGAAATCCTGAATGGTATGTTCTGCAAATATTTACAAGCAGGAAATATTTACTACATCATACCATGTATAATGTATGTAGCGAGCTTTGAATTGTCAATCACTTATAAAAAAAAAGAATGTTAGCGTTCAATAACGCTAACATTGAAATATGAAATATTGATTGATTGTTTCGTTAATACTTAGTGAGAGTGTCTGAATGTCGATATCAAGCTTTGAATTGTCAATCAACCACAATAGGGAATTAAATCCAATAAGCAAAATCAAAATAACGAGGGTAAAGATGAGGGTTGAAGCGTTATTTGATCGGGATGATAATCTTGAGTGGCGCCCTATTATCGACCCCCTCAGCGTGTCGATACACTGGTACAAGTTTGGATTGGTGGAACTTAAAAACCGTCAACACTACTGGGCCAGAATGGATTAGACCACACAGCGAGGTCACTGACAGGTGGAAATGTCAGCCACTTACAAAATGTTCAGTAATCATGATATCTAGAAACATATTGTTGAACAAAAATAATTGTGTTAATTGTTCTTAATTGTGTTAATATCGATATCGAGCTTTGAATTAAGGGGACAAAAATTGTCAATCAACCACAAAGAGAGAATGTTACATCCAATATAAACTAAGTAACTAAATATCTGTGGGAAATGTTACTGAGTTGTTTCGTAAGTATGTGTTAATGAGCTTTGAAATGTCAATGACTAACAAAAGAAAACCACGTGATGGCCACGATTTCTATAAGGAAAATGGGAATAATCGAATTTCATCTCACTCTCTCTCTCTCTCACACACATCTCTTTCTATTCTTTCTCTCTCTCTATCACTTTCTCTCCATAATCTCTTTATAAGTTTACTTTTTAATTATTTTTCAGTATGGAAGAGATAAACTCGGTGTGCTTGTGCATTTCGTGTTTGGGACTGTTCCAATTCCACTCTCGAGTGTTTTTCCTGTACTGGTTCTCCAAGGCGTCACTCAACAACTTTCGGTGATTGAATTGTACTTATGGAGACCCCCTTGTATAGCCCCCTTCCCTCTCCCATCTCTGTCTCTGACTTTATGTCTCTATTTCTCTTTCGTTCTCTCTCTCTCTCTCTCTCTCTCTCTTGATATATATCTCCCTCACCTCTCTTTCTCTTCTTTCTCTCTCTATCCCCTCTCTCTCTCTCTCTTTCTCTCCAAAACCTTCTTTTTTCGCGCTTTCCCTCTTTATTATCCTCTCCTTTTCTCTCTCACTCTCTCTTTCTCTGTCTCTATCTCCCTCTCTCTCCCGCTCTGTCATGGCGTCAATGGACTATCACTGAGAATGAATCCGAGTCCCGACAACCCTTCATCATTCAAGTATCCCAAAGGAACGTAACAAACAAGCTCTTCATTTTTCCTGCTATCCAGTATTTTGATTCAAGATTCTTGCTCATGTGGTGTCGGTTTGCCATTCTGCTGAAGGAAAAGCGTAACAGTCTTGCTGGTCCTCTCTTAATTTCACCCCCCCCCCCCCCCCTTTCCGAGTAATTCCCTGAATCTTTTTTGCCTGGCCATTTCCAATGATTTCCCGATACTATTCCGCGCATGCGCAGCGAGATACGGTGAACCACACCACCGATCTGGATCGCATTAGCTTTTTGTCACGCAATGATCGTTAATTCCAATCGATAACGGTGTATTGCCGAGTCGTATACGGGGCGGGTCGATTGCGTCGTATCATGTTCCCTGCAATTGATCGTATGAATACTGAGGTTTGACGAAAATTCGATGCGATCGATAGCTGATTTGATTAGATGCACTATTCCCTGAAGATGTAACGATCTCCGTTAGATGTGAAAGTCCTGATCGTTCACCATCCTTTTTAGCATTGTATTTTTATTGATGATGATCAAAAAGAAATGCTAGTGTTTCTCAACGTCCTAAGTATAGCGCCGGTCCTTTTCATAATTCCCCAATCCCCCCCCCCCCCCCTCGCACATATATAACTGTATAAGTAACATCTTTGGAATGAACAAATGCTGCACTCCACGCTGAATGGTTTATTCTTTATAATGCATAGTACTTATCATGGGATAGATACACCAAAGCCTTCAAAATTGTTTAATTGTTTCCAGTGCAAGATCTTTTGAAAACAGTGTCAAACGTGTCACGGAGCACATCAAGACCGGCAATTGACAATTTGGCAACGCCGTCGTGTTGCACAAAACAATACTTCCGTCAAGCGGTGCGTATGTAGTGTGCCAAATTGCACGTGTGGCTTAACAAAATGAGCGACTGTGCAGAGAGCGAAGTAAGCAACCGAGGTGTTAAAGAACTTGGGGAAACTCTAGACAGTATCCTCTATTCCCAAGAGCACTCGCAACATGTAAAAACCCCTAGGATACCGTATCAATCCCTTAGACTTCCAGGCGTTTGATGTAATTTTTGTCATTCTGTATCTATTCTTCCCGCAGGTGAAATCAATTTATCGAGGGAGTCTTTGTTCGTGTGCTTACGGGAGATACGGGCTGGAGGGTTGCTCCGTCTCGGATGACGCTA
Organism: Strongylocentrotus purpuratus; assembly: GCF_000002235.5. Classification (NCBI taxonomy): domain Eukaryota; kingdom Metazoa; phylum Echinodermata; class Echinoidea; order Camarodonta; family Strongylocentrotidae; genus Strongylocentrotus; species Strongylocentrotus purpuratus. Next base: position 28,618,088 of record NW_022145594.1, read on the forward strand.
ACGTTTCTTCATCTTTAAGACTCCAAGGTAGGCTATTCCTCTTCCGTTGTATTTAAAGGTGTGGATGAAGTGAATGTTTGGACATGGAATCGGGTGAAATATAGGCTGAACTTCATTACTCGATAATACCCCCTTCACATACACGGATTTTTCTTACGAGTCCTTACGGATCGCACAGATTCACGGATCCTTACGATTTGGCCACTTTTACGACCGATTTAAGAGTTATTACGAGTTATTACGAGCTATTTACGGTTCGTTAAGGATTATTACGAGTTACTACGATATACTTACGGCAGAATTCCACGATTTGTTACGAGATGTCACGGATAACGACGGGCAACTTACGTGTTAGTAACGACCTTTTAACGTGTTGTTACGAATAGTTACGAGTTACGAGTATTTACGAATCCTTACGATTTTTAACCGAAAAATAAAAAATGAAAATGAAATGTTCAAATTTGCAGCTTTTATACCTTTTCCCAAAAACGTAAACGATACGTAAGACTAATTAAAGTATACGTATCTATTTGTAAAGTACTCGTAACTACACGTAAAGTGCTCGCAATAACTCGTAACAATCCGTAAAGCCATTGTAAGATGACCCGAATGCAATCGTAAACATCATGTAAGCACTCGTTATAATCCGTAACAATTTCGTAAGTAATCCGTAAATAATCCGTAAACAAATCGTAAACCAACCGAAACAAATCGTTAAAGAAGTCTTTACGAGTCATTTACGGATTCTTGCGAGCAGTTAACGGATGGTAAAGTGTTGATGCGAGCGGTTTACGATACTTACGGATTGTTACGACCTATTTACGAGTTATTTACGGACAAATAAATCCGTGGACAATCGTAAGAAGATTTTTCACCTGTCAAAAAAAATGCCTCTCCGATCCTTACAAGTGTCTTCGAGTTGTTGCGAGTTGTGACGAGCTATTTGCGGATACCAGCGAGTTATTTACGGATGCTTGCGATAGACTACGAGTTGGCGATCCGTAAGGACTCGTAAGGAAAATCCGTGTATGTGAAGGGGGTATTATTGGGTGTAAATGCATGTGACGTGCAGAAATTACATTTCAAAGCTTAAAGGATTGGGTATCTTTGTCTCAGATCTAAACAAAATCATGGATTTAACTCATGCTGCAATCATAATTATAACGCTTTAGGTTAGTCAGGAATCTCATGACTTTTACATGCCGATCGCTTGTCTGACTATCTAGATAGAAATTTCAAAAACAGTTTTCCCAACGGTTTTTAAAACACTAAAGTCTATTGGGGGAAATTAGCATGGTAAAACCGGTCACTCCAAGATTTTTACTTTTTTGAGGCACTGAATGATCATTTTCGAAGCATTTTCTGTTAGGGCTGCAATATTGCGCCATAGCACAGACACTGATGGCACGTAAAACTGGAAACATTGTTAAACAATGCTCTTAGCTAAAATGCATTAGTTATTATAAAAATTTCCGGTTCTCCAACTCTTAGTGCTCAAGGCAAAAATCTTTCACTAGGTGAAAGATGTTATTATTGGTGCAGGGTCTAGAGAAAAGGAAATGATTTGACAGGATATTCACGTAGTCCGGCTCAATTTCACTACTTTATATTTAGTTTAAATGCAGTTTCCATATAAAGGGGGTGGCACTTTAACATTGATGCGGATGATGCCTGTAAAGCATTTTTTTTAAACATTTGGATCAAACATTTCTTTGAATTGTTTACAGTGTGGTTGATGGGTTGCTATTTTAGAGTAAACCCTGCAAAAATGGACGTGGGCGACTTACCTTTCGTAGAAATATCAACAAACAAGACTTGTATCCCTTAACCAAAATACACTCTCAGTCTCAGTTCCGTTACGTATCCATTACATACATGTACATGGGCATGATCTTGCATGTATGTAAGAACGAGTGAAAGGGGATGGCGGGGAGGGGTGGGGGTGGGGGTGCACTGCCTATAGAGCGTTCTCAATTCGTACACCTAAGCGATGTGCGCGCCCGCTCATACACTAGCAATTACAATCCGCGTTCTCAGTGACACATACAGATAATTTAGAAAAATGGTAAGATGTGTAATACTACGCTTTTACATAATCAGGGCGGTGTTTCACAAAGACCCTAAGTAGAACTTAACACTAAGTTGGATTTAAAAATTATGGACAGCCATTGGAGCCTTAAAATGAAATATATTCAAAAGCAAAAATTCAAGTATTTTAGACTTTTTTTTAAATAAATTCCACATCAAGAACATGAAATCTCCTTGATGATAGAAAATATGAATGATTTGAATCAACATTTTATGCCTTTTAAAATAACTTTTGCAAAATATTTGTATAGATGCTAACAGCTTTCCATAATTTTTAAGTCCAACTTAGAGATAAGTTCAACTTAGGATCTTTGTGAAATACCCCCCTGCAATATGTGTTAGGTAACGTATAGATACCAATGAGACGTAGTATACATGTACCCGAGGGTGCTAAATGTGGCCAATTTGACGTAAATCTAATATTTATGTCTAGATATTGGTACACGTATATTGGTACAAATTTCGTACCCTTAAAAAAATACTGAAATAAATACTCTTTGAAAATATACATATGTCACTCCATGTGAAAGGCAATCGTGATCTCTCTACTGTCTGCATAGTCCAAACCCCATCTCACCACTTTCTCAAATTACATCCGTGCACAGAGCTTAGCATTTTACATTATGAGACGACATGTAAACGAGCTGAGTCGAAATGAATTTTTCATGGGTGATTTCGACTGGAAACTGGCGATATTTACCCAACGCTTCATTTAAAACCCTCTTAGAAATTGTGACTTCCAATCAACTCAACGCCTTTTTCAAAACTCTACGGGCCATGTCATAGATGACATGTTTATGTTACGTAATCACGGTAATAAGTTATATTGATGTCGGTTCATCTCAATATGATGGCTGTTGGATTTGTCTTAATTTTTCATTTGCGAAAGCATTTTCTTCAAAACATACAAGAGATGTACGTTTCGTCGTAGCATGGCGATTAGTTTTTATTTTAGGTTTAGGGATAGATTTAGGTATAGTTTTGGTCGAGGATTGAAATGAGGAATGTGGTTAGTGCAGGATATTGACCTCAGAGGCGTTGTCCGGACTATGTGTCCTAGAAAATGATAAGTCATGTAATCCCCCTTTCGAAGCTTGGACTGGTGAAATCTCATCCACATTTAACAGGCATTTATTCATTTATTCTCCTTGCATAGACTTACATTCTCATTCGATGTCAAGAATTTTCGAATAGAAACTCTTGAGGTAGGTCATTCTGAAACATGAAGCACTTCATTTTAACTTTCGAGTTGTCCCATGAGTAGGAACGATTTCATTTCTCATTTTATTTACATAAATCCATGAGGAATTTCATCAAAATTTGATGAAGACTGTATTGTATATCCTTACCGATATTGATTGACTCGACATCGAAGGCCGGAGGTAATAATGGTGTAAGCCATAAGTATTGGCGTGTAGAGTTACATTTTATAGCGGCTTATTGAAGCTTATTACAGTCTTCGGGCGCATAATCAGCATAGTCTTTCTTCGCAGACTTTGTTTCTTCTCTCACCATCCACGATCTTAACTTGCTTCCTTTAGAAAAGAAGATCGCAAATCCAGGAGACTTGTACGTCACCTATTAAAATGTGCGAACATGACTTATAGGGAATGTACAATAATGTATTGAAGTGGCCCTTGAGTCGATTATTTTCGATCATGTTGAAAAAAGACCGATTGCGATTGATTTGTTCAGTAATCTCATGGAAAAGCTTCTCTAGATGATCCGATCGATTTCGAAGAAATCCTCCTGGATATTTTTTTTTTAATAAACACTATTGATCTTCCTTCCTGATGATCGCCCAATTTAACGGCTCATTCAGATATGACGTCGATATGACGGTCAGATATAAGTCGTTGCTAAAAAGCCGCTGCACATTAAACTGTCCGTCATCATTATAACAAAAAACGCCGCGGACTTGTATTGCCGCATCATGTTTTCAGTTAATACCAGGATGAAAAGGGGATTCTACAGTACTCTGGTGACGGTTGTTCCTTGCTCTATTATGAGGTTACCGTTGCAGTTTTTTTCATTGTTTATTTGTTTCGTTTATTTTGTGGAGTTGGGTTAGGGTCGGGTATAGTGTGTCGTTCAAGGTTCAGGTTACTTTATATTTTCGTCCAGGTTTAAAGTTAGTCATTCGGGTATTGTATATAACTTACTTCATGCTTTCAAGAGTATTGTATAAGGAATAAATTATCAATCTGTGCCTTTAAACCCGTAGGCTCGTTATAAGGGCTTACTCTTCCGCTTACAGTCCATCAGTTCCGTCGGCGGATATGGATATGTCACCTGACGATTTATTACTAGCGACTGTCCGCTTACCAGCGTCCGCTGTCGTGGGTAGCGCGGGAAGATTTAATGCGTCTTGATTTTATTTGATAATAGCTAGGTTCACACGACATCCCTAAATTTTAGTTCGTTCTTTTAAAATTTAAAGAACAAAACGTGATCACCAAGAACTGGGGAGGAATCACCTCAAGAGCAATCCCGATACCCTGATAAACGTCCCATGAAAGCCGTGTGCAGATAACATATTACGTCATCACATTGTTCACACGCTACGGACACGCTCGTGGTTTCGAAAAGTTCAACATTGAAACCAGGGGCGATCCTTTGATTTACGTGAAAACTACGAGCAGCCTTGGGTCATCATCATTCGGACGATATGAACCGCGAGGTTTCGCCAGCTTGTAGTTTGACCAACCGATCGCCCGGCTTGTGATTTAAAACATCGAGCAGGTGTTGTATCGGTTCCATTTTACCCGCGTCGTTGTTTCTGGGTCGTTTCTTATAATATATATCGGGGTTTATAGAGAAGGTTAAGTTCTAGGAAGAGGTGAAAAATAAGTTGTGAGCGTTATCATTGTTATTATGCAAGTGTGGAAGAACATCAAATAAAAAATGTTTTTGAAAAGCATGGCTCTTCAAATGCTTGTAACGTTAGCAACACTGAGCCAAATTTCTGATCATTTTGATGATTCCAGAACCTTGCAGTACACACCAATACTCATATGGCAGATGATCAACCTTTTCTGATTGTTTCTTTCACAATGCAATTGCTTGACCAGAACTCAACTTTATTTTTGAATAGCAATAATGTTGTCGGTTCGGTGGCCAATCCACGTCCCTTACCCAAATATATAGTAATATCGGTCTCAATTCCTGTCTCTAGTTTCGACAAACTGTAAATCGGATTCCACGACGGTGCCGTGCGAACAAAGCTAATTTTGTTGTTAGGCGAAGTTTCCGGTCAACGATGAAGTGCTATATACGCTTCCAGCACGTGTGGGCAAACACCACCGTATTTGCTTGCCTCCGATAAGTTTAGTGGACACATTAGCCCGGTCGCAATGTGAATGATTACCCTATATTCGGTAAATTATCTATTGAATTACCATTTTGAATGTATGTCATAATTTTGTCTGGCATTTAGGACTGCAGGCTAATCAACCGATCGCCTTGGGGAATTTGCTTCTGAGGGATGTCCAACTGCCTAATGTAATTAAAACTCTGCGCAGTTTCAAGTTTGTTTGATGACTTTTTTGGTTGCCTTTATTCTGGGGATTCAGTTATTCAATAAGTAGGTCGGTATGGCGCTGTAAATGAAAAGATATATATTTTGCGCCTAGATACTAAAAAAAAAACTGATTTGCCTATTAAATTCGTTATGGTGAAATCTGGAACAATAATCCTGCTTATACATTAGGCTTCAAACATGTTTTATTTATACCCAGACTTCGGTGTCCTACTTTTAAAATACCTCTTGCTTATCATAACAATCATAAAAAGCAAGACGTTCACAGCGTTTCCTTTTTTTCCTTTTTTTTTGGGGGGGGGGGGGCTTGTTGTTGCTCTGTTCAGCTGTTGTAGTGAAAAAAAATTGTCATAAGGATATTCAACCCATAATATAGTGCCTAAAAATGGAGCGTCACGAAAGCTTTTATAAAAAAATAACTACCTCGCCACTCGGTACCAGTGTGTGTGCACGTGTTCTGATCGATGTAGGGCGGGTGGGGGAAGCCGATACAAAGGGAAGATAAAGAAAGCGGTAAAAAGTCTACTTTCTGTCTTTTTATCTTTACACAAAAGAAGAAAAGAAAAGAAAAAGCTTCACAACCAATACTATTTGCGTGCCTTCGCGATCATAGAATTACCAAAATCGGTTTTAATGTTTTGCAGGTGCAGACTTATTTTTCGTGGAATTATGTTTTTCATGTGGTTTCATTTTGCCCCATGCCGTACACCATACATGTTACATTGTACATCAAGGGATATGTAACACCCCTGAGACTACAGGGATGTAGGGCTCAACGTGTAATTACTTATAAAGGTGTTCCGGAGAAATAGACCAACTTGAATGCAACACCGATAGAAGTGTGTCCTGGTCAAATGATCCCTGCAGGGAAAGGGAGTTCATATCTTCTGTAGATCCTGAAGATTTGACAGTTTTTAGGCACGCTCCTTTGTCAGCTGTAGTGCTTAAGGGAGTATCTGGACGATGAGAGCATGCACATCAAGGCTATTTAATATCGATGTTCCTTAACGACAGAGGAGGGTTCAGCTCCACTCATAAGAGGGCTAAAGGGGTGAACCGCCGCCCCCTCCCCCAAAAAAGAGTAAAAATTAATAGATAAATAATTGAATGACATTTCAAAAGGACTAATAAATAAATGAATGTCAACTGTTCTATGCGTATTCACCTTTATTATAACCGAGTTGTAAGATATAGAAAAAACGCAATGCACTTTCGTCTTCATAAAATGAAACCATGATATCTGAGCGAGGCGAGTGTGTGCGTGCAGGCTAGAGTTTTCTGTCATCTTTAGCCTCATTTACAGCTGCCACGCTTACAGCTGCCACATCAAAAGCACACCGCGCACCTAAAGTGAAAACCATCTTTTGCGTAAATTTAATGACAATTGGAGATGAAATAAGTAGCCACAGAGTAGCCTTCTATGCTTGTCCGAGAAAGTCGTGCCATGCTTACCATGAAAACCATCAAAACGCGTTGAGGTCACATTCGAAAAACTAGCGATTCTCATATAAAATGACTAAACACTGAAGTCGTGAAGGGGGAGTCCTCCCTGATATCAAGTTGGTATTAGTAGAAGAAGAAAAAATGACAGATACAGATCAGTGGAAATTTGAGCAAATCGGATGAAAAATAAGAAAGTTATGACGTTTTGAAGTTGCGACAAATCAAACACAAACTGGCAACACTGTGACTCGTCTTGCGAGCTCTTTTCCAATTTTTATTCGGTTTTGCTCAAACTCTCGCTGATCTCTTTCTCTCATTTTTCTTTTTCTGATATCACCAACTGAATATCAGGGTCGACTTCTCCTTCAAATATTGTTTAAACTGTTTATACCACGAACTGAGCGCCTGAGTTTAAGCCCTAGTTTAAGGATACCGGTGCTATGTAGACTGATAGAAATGATAAAAAACATAATTATTATGCATTACCTCTTTGTGACGCAAAAACCTTCAAGGTCCGAAAGTGTTCAAGCCCCATATCCCCCCCCCCCTCCCAAATTATCATCACTATGATCATCATGTGCTTTGCCATAGACGAAGTTCTTTTATACCTGCCACATGTTACACCGAGTCCGACACTGCAACGAGTCCGACACTGCAACTTGTATCCTTTAATCACATGTTACTGCCTTCGTCAGTGCGCAAATGCAGTGATGGAATGAAGGATAATCATGCGCTACCTCTGCCAAGAGAAATGGCCACCCGAGTCAGATTCCTTCAAGATATTGCATGTGTGTTTGTTACATATCACCGGGTACTACGATTCATCTGAATCCTTTGTTTAGTCATCGTCATGTTACATCGAGAAAAGATACATTTCTTTGTTCTACGATATTTACAAAGAAAGTGATACATTTGGATCTATTCAACGTAAGGAACATGTTCAGATCGAAGTCGATTACTTATGTGTGTCAATTACACATCGCCATGAAACCTGACCACACGTATAGCTGTCGATGCTTTGCCGCCAAAGACAAAATCTCACGCTTGCATTTACAGGAACGTTTCGGACCATTTGATGGTAGTTATCACCTATTGATCAACGGTTAACCTAATATGAAGAGCTTGATTCCAAAAGGTGGTTAATCCTTTGTGGCCTCGATTGTCTTTAAGACTGAGTGTCGAAATGTAAATGAACTGGAAAGGCGAGAGAAGTGCAGTATGGATCTTTACTAGAAATCGCTCGGAATGGATTTAAGGCCCGTTGGACCCGAAGTCCTCAAAGGGTTGAGTTGAGTCTCTGCACCTGGGAGATATTATCCGCAGCGGTGTCATCATACCAACTTTGCTAGCGAATAATCCCAATAGTGTAATTGCGACCATTGATGCATGATCGGGTTTCCTTCTGGGCAGGTCATGTACACGGGATCGAAGGCGGCTAAAGCCCTTGACACCAACATCCCGCTACCCCGACTATATGTCGGTCTTTTTTATGTTGGTTCGCCAGACCGAAATCGTCCGGCAGTCGATCTTTTCTTTTGTCGCTCTCGTAGGCTGTCGGTCTTATGGATGGAGGGTCCGTTGGCTGTCGGTCTACTCGATTGACAGGAACTTCTAATATTCAGCCTTTCAGGGACATTTTTGACCCCCCCCCCCCCCCCCAGGATGACCCCTTTAGATGTATTGCTGTATAATGGTTCTTTCACTTTACTCACAAATTGTTATTATTACTTACGCCTCAGGGCCTCTGAGTTCCACGCTCTATCGGACTAACTTAATTTCTTATTTAGATATTAGGACATCGCCAGTGGTCGAATTAACGCCTTTTCCGAAACTGTTGCCATTTGTGTACTTAAAAAATACTGAACTGTTTGTCGATGGATATTTAGTTATGTTTCTCTTGATTTTATTCCTCGAACATGATATCCCATTATCATGATTATCGATCATTTGTCTTTAATATATATATCTTTATTTATTGATGCTTTTCTATGTGCGCATTATTTTTTCTCCCGAACCGCGCCGAAATTCTTTCTTTTTCATGTCGAATTAGATATTTTACCACGAGGCAATCTTTTCGGGAGGATAATGGAATATCAATTGCGTTGCAGTCCAACATTTTTTCTTAACTACGAGTGATGCATGTAGGATATTTTTAGATAAATTTATTATTTTAGATATATATTGTAATTCATTCTGAATAATGTACTCGAGGGGACAATATGTCACAATCCAATCAGGAGGTGTCAGACTTCCAACTGCGAACGAATAATTTTGAATTAAATGTAAGGTTTGTCTCTTATGTCATGTACGATATAACGTTAAAGGGATTGGTTATCCTTGCCTCAGATTCTCAACAAAATCTTGGATTTAGCTCATGCTGCAATCCTTATTATAAACCTTTAGATCAGCCAGGAATCCCATTTCTTTTACAAGCCGATCTTCTGTCTGATTATCAAGATATTTATGATTGGAATTCGAAATGTCAAAAACCGTTTTCCCAACGGTTTTTTTTAATTAACACTACAGTCTATTGTGGAAAACGAGTTTGGTAAAACCAGTCGATCAAAGATTTTTACTTTTTTGAGGCACTTCCTAATCATTTTGAAGCGCAATTTTTGTTAGGGCTTTAATATTACACCATGTCACAGACACTGATAACACGTAGGGTTATGCATCTCAGATTTGTAAAACTGGAAACATTATTAAACAATGCCTTTAATAAACACAATTAGCTTCTGAGCCTTTTTTTTTATAGAGGTTTTTTTTAATGTTCTGAAAAGGAAATTAGAGTGGTGCCATGTCTTTAGTTCGACCTTCAAAGGAGGAGAAATAAGCACGTAGTCGTACATGTAGATTCTACGTGTTCAATTACCATTTTTTTTCTGCCTTATTTTTAAAGAATGTTTAGGTTTTTTAAAGTATTTGATTCAATTGCACGTTTTTCAATATAAGATAGAACAAAGGAGACCGAGGTCACGTTTATTAACGATGATTTTTTTTTTATGTGAACATGATTAAATTATGACAGTTTTTTAATTATTGAAGGATGATTCATGTTACTTTTTCCAAAAGGGATTTCGAATTTAATTGAATCAATTAGTTCGTATTTCTTGGTATCTTCCGCACGCACCAACACCAACACGCTAAAGGCCGGGTTTTCAGTTTCATAGAAGGGTGTTAGATTCTTTTAAAACAAAATTTAATCAGACGTTTGAGGTATAAAACACACACAAAACAGAGCTTGAAGTTCTTATTCACTACATTCCTCATGTTTAAAATGCTCTTTCTAATTCAAACATCATCGATTTATGTGCTGCTATACTGAGTATCATTCAAAATGCCAGTTTTGGTTGAAGTAGAAAACAAAAGCTAGCTAGCCCGTAGTTTTCAGCGCATTTAAGATCTTCAATAATCGTGCTATTAATGCCTGCCTTGCTGTCTTAATAACGAGGTCTTCTAACATCGCGTTTTATTAAGTTTCTAGGTCAGTCATGTCGGCGGAAACCTGAGGGCATCGATCGTGCCTCGGGCGAGGTTCTGCGAATTACCTAGTAAGATGCCTATCTGATACAGATACCAAACATTAAACATGACTGCTTTTACATTTGATCGTGCAGTCATGACGAAAATAAGAAACTACATTCAAGACATACTCTCGAAAGTATGGCAAGGACCGGAGAATTACCTAGTAAGATGCCTGTCTGATACAGATACCAAACATTAAAGATGGCCGATTTTACATTAAATTTGATCGTGCAATCATGACCAAAATTAATCTAAAGAAGGAACTACATAAAAGACATACTCTCAGAAGTAGAACAAGGACAGGTGAATTAATAATAATAATAATAATAGCTAGTTCTTATATAGCGCTTTTCAGGACCGAAGGCCCTCTCAAAGCGCTTTACAGATATAAATATTATTACCCCGGTCATAGGATTCAGGCTTACCCGCACACAATGTATGCACATTCTCCACTCCCTGGGGAGCATTCCAGCCAGGCGTCTTTTTTACAAGCGCACACATGCTAATCTAACCACAATAGCTTTCGCATCCTACCGGGTACCCATTTAACACCTGGGTGGAGAGTGGCAACTGTAGATCAATGTCTTGCCAAAGGACATTAGTGCCGCGGTGGGACTTGAACCGCGAACCTTGTGATCCACAGTCCGGTGACATATCCACTCGTCCATGACACCTCTACTGTAAATCAGATACTTCTGTAAATCAGATACAAAATATTAAACACGACCGCTTTTACATCTGAGCGTGCAGTCATGACGACAGTAAGAAAATGCATTCAAGACATACTCATGTAAATAGGGCAAGGGCTGGGGAATTACTTAGTAAGTCGCCTGTTTGATACAGATACAAAACATTGAACATGGACGGTTTGACATTTGATCGTGTAATCATGATCAAAATTATTCTGAAGAAGAAACTACATAAAAGACATACTCTCGGAAGTTGGGCAAGGCTCGGCTGCCTCTGTAAATCAGATCCAACACATTAAACATGACCACTTTCACATTCGAACGTGCAATCATGGCAAAAATATATTCTTGAGAAGGAACTACATAAAAGACATACTCTCGGAAGTAGGGCAAGGCTCGGTAAATTACATTGTAAGCTACCTCTGTGAATCAGATACCAAATATTAAACATGACCGCTTTTCCATTTGATAGTGCAATTATGACCAAAAACATATTCTAAAGAAGGAACTACATTAAAGACGTACTCTCGGAAGTAGGGCAAGGCTCGGTGAATTACGTAGTAAGCTACCTTTGTAATTCAGATACAAAATATTAAACATGACCACTTTCACATTCGAACGTGCAATCATGGCAAAAAATATTCTTAAGAAGGAACTACATAAAAGACATACTCTCGGAAGTAGGGCAAGGCTCGGTAAATTACACTGTAAGCTACCTCTGTGAATCAGATACCAAATATTAAACATGACCACTTTTACATTCTATCGTGCGATCATGACGAAAAGTCTTCGAGAGAAAAAGACCACATAAAAGACATTATTTCCATGTAGATCGCGTGACAGTTCACTCATTGTGTGCACGAGTTTCGCTGCTTTGGACGAATGTAGCACGCAGCGAAACTCATCGCTCTCTGAAAAAATAATTGTATCTTGCCGCGAGCATGGCGAGAGACGGAAAGCGTTAGGTCTTTAATTTCACGAGGAATTGGTGATGATAAAGTTTCCTTAGGGGCGAATATTCCGTTGTCGATGGAGGTGTGTGCATTACGTAAAATCTGTCGCCAGGCAGTCACATAAGACACTTCGGGCAAGAAGCATTGGGATGAATAAGGATGAATATAAGGCAATGCCATAGGTTCTAAGCTCCGCGTAAGAATCGAACCCAAGACCTCTCCTGAAGGCTGAAGCATGAATGAAACTTCACCTATATACATTTGTGTTACAGTTCTCACACGCTAAGAGTAGATGTAATATCATCTGTACTTACGATGTTACACTCTTTAAAGGTAAAGACCAGTATTGGAAATGCCCCAATTTCAAAAAATGAAATGGAAGCTCTCATTACCAATCATGTGAAAGAATATGTTTTGACTAATACATGATGATAAAAAATTTGCCAGGAAACCGCCTACTAATTCATATATTTGGTAAATTTGTTTCTCTCATGGTCTGTGAGAGATATAGGGTAGTCCCATATACATCTTTCTGTGTATAGTGCTTGTAACTTTACGAAGAATGGGCCAAATTTCTTATCATTTTGATGATTCCAGAACCTTGCAGATGCTAGATGCTAGATGATCAACCTTTTCTGATCGATTCCACAACGTTTCTTTCACAATGCAATATTATGACCATAACTGGTCTTTACCTTTAACAAGACAGCAAGCGTGCAGTTTTGACGTTTGATAAACATCATGATAGATACGAGAGGAAGTTTCTCGTTTATCGGGGGAGTCATCTACCGGTTATTATTTCTCAATGACGCAAGACATTCAGACCGAGGCCTGCTGTTAAAATAGGTCGCCATCTCAATTTATAATCTCCCTATCTCTTCCAGCTTCTCTATTTCTGTCTTTATTTACAGGGCATTATAATCAGGCCATCATTGAAACTGTTGATACAGGAAAACATTTTTTATAAGAGATCCTAAACTAGAAAGAAATTTGATTGGCTTGTTAAGAAAGAATCCTGCTATATCAGAGCTAGAATTGGTTACTAATAATGTCAATAAGAATGATGGTGGTGATAACAACAGTGATTACAATGATACCAGTGATTAATAATAGTTTTGATAAGAATGAATGATAATTATTATAACATTAATAATACCAAAAAAGGTATGAAAACAATACTGATACAAATAATAACGATGATAATAATGATATTTAAAGTAATATATATTGATAATAAGGATACTAATAACAAAAATGATAATGATACTGATATTGTAATAATGTTGGTGAGGTTGATAACAAGAAGAAACAGAAAAATAAGAGGATGAAGAAAATGACATAAGAAGACGAAGAATCGGCTGCGGCAAAAACCTCGTTATAATATAATGAGAGCTTTCCTTCTGCCGAGGTCTCACTGTTACATGCTTCTAATGAAAGCGGCTTGACGTACGACAACGACTTCGGTTATCGATGATGTTATCAGGACCCCGATGCTCTTTCGGCCAGTTTTATTCAATTGCTTAGCATATTATTTTTCTTTCTGGATGATCGCAGACGCTGAAGCTAATTCGAGATCGTGCCTCTCTAATGAAACCCATTCATTGTATTACATCAGGAGACAGACGCGATAATCAATGGTGTCGTCTCGAAGACGATCGCACCTTCTTTCGAAAGAGCAACACTTGAGCAATTTCGATGCTCTACTGTATATACAATTATCTTTGAATTACGTAATAATTCATTTAGATGTTCGCGCATTTATATAGGTGATGGGCGAGGCTATTGAAATAGCCTTAAGTTGATTTTTGGAAAGTGGCTTCGATCGTGTTTCCGGTAAACGAATTCCGAAAAGGTCGGTCTTTCGGCAGAATTTAGAGATCTGCTCGGTCTATCGTTCGGTTCGGCGTCGATTTCGTCAGTGGGATAGGGGCAGAAGTGTGGTACCTTAGGAGTGGAACGCTAAGGAAACGAGCAGTGGCGTACTTGAGGGGGGGCAAGGGGGCAGAGTCCCCCCCCCCCTCCCCTGACGGGCTCCAGGGGAAAAAAGAGAAGGAGGGAAGGGGAAAGGAAAGAAAAGGAGAAAGAGAAAAAAAGGGGAAAGAAAAGAAAAGAGAGGAAATGAAAGAAAAAGAAAAAAGGAAAAGGGGAGAGAAAAAAAAGAAAAGAAATAGAAAAAAGGAAAAGGAAAAAAAAGGAAGAAAGAGGAAAAAGAAAAGGAAAGACAAAAAATGGGGAAATTATTTTTTAAAAGACCATGGCCGTACGAACCGGGGGGGGGGGGCGGTTGACCCCAGATATTTTGAAAAAGTACATTTTTTTTCCTGAAAATGTTCAACAAAGCTCACAAGTAGTAAAGGCCTATACCAAATCCTTGAATTCTACTTTTGAAAAATGCAAAAGTACCCTCATGACCAGTTTGGTCGCTCGAACTCCCTTCAGTCATTTTGCTTTTGAGTTTCTTCAAAAACTTTTTATGCATCTTTCCCCCTCCCCCATCAGAAAAATATTCCGCATACGGCAAAGAAAAAGACAAATGAAAATAGGAAAATATAAGTGATATAACAAATTTGACACTCTTCGCTGGCGCGAGCTGCTTGCTAGCCTATTTTTTATTAATTGTTTTCACTTGCTCGTCCCCCTGAAAAAAAGAAAAAGATTAGCATTGCCTAGAATACAATTTTGTCTGCCCCGACTGGCCCCGACCTGCAACCATGGCAACCATTGCAACCATAACACCCAGTTAATGTACCAAATGTTACTAAAAGAGACTAATTCATTTTTTCTTGCTCGCTACGCTCACTCGCGAATAAATGAAATAGACATTGCTTTGAAAACAATTGTGCCCACCCTTGACCTGCAACAATATCATTAAAAATGGAAGTGTTTTTTCGCCCTCTCGATTGCGCCCATCCCGACCTGCACCAATAAAAACTAGAAATTTAATTCGTCATGGGGACGAATTAGGTGGTCTGTCTTCAAGTCTTATGATAGATTATAATATGTACTATATTGAAAAAGGTAGAAGTTATATAGACATGTAATCAATGATGATCATGATGATGATCATGATGATGATGATCTTGATAGTAATGGTGATGACGATGATGATGAACATGGTGATGTTGATGATCATCATCAACAGACCATGATGACATCTGATTGAAAAAATGAGGGGACATTTAGATAGCGTATAGTCTCAGCTACAACATACTCAAAAATCGACAAAAATCGAGCTGAAATAACGGCGATATTGCTCACAAAAGACATGAATGTAGAATCCAGATTGAGAAAAAGTCATCTCCCATAAGGATTACACGCAAACAGTAATAGATCAAGTGATAATAGGGTAATAATAAAGTAAATATGGTTGTTTATTACATTATTTGCGATTCTATGTGTTTTAATATTCAAAGGAGATGGTAGAGTGAAAGGTCAAAAAGAAAAAAAAGTGAAAAAAAAAAATTGTTGGAGACGCCCGGACTCGAACCAGGGACCTCGAGGTCGGAAGTCAAGTGCGTTACCGATATACCAAAACATTTCCCATAGAGATTACACGTAAACGGAAAATGGAATTATCAAATCCCACTTTGCAAGTGAGATATGAGCATGATCCCGGCATCTGATCGAAAAATAAAGGGCACACTTGTGATAGCTTATTGTCTCAGCTACAACATACTCAAAGCTCAGCGAAAACAAAGCTAAAACGACGGAGATATTGCTCGCAAAAGACAGGATGTAGAATCCAGTTTTGAGAAAAAGTCATGTCCCATAGAGAATACACGCAAAATGTGAAAAATTGACATGCCACCTTTAATCGCAAAAATACGCCATGATACCTTTGTCAAAATGAAATATTGTGATAACTCCATTTGTAGAGAATGGTGTAAGCTAGATCATGTCAAAATTTAGAAGAAAATTGATAAATATTTACAGAGATACAGTCAATTTTCCAAAAATATGCTGACGTCATAATATGCAAATTGAAATTTTGAGTTCGGAGGCCATTATGATGACGTCATGAGTTAATTGAGGGTCAAATGACACATGAAATCATATCTCCAACTCATGCTTTTTCCAACCATGATATAAAAGTTGGGGTCAATAGACTATCTGAAGAGCTATTTTGATTTTTAAAATGGAATGTTTTTGATCAAATTTGCATTATATTGCCCATAGCAGCACGCGCAGATTTTGAACTTTGACGCGCGCTCACGGCCTTATGAAAGGTCAAGAGTGACTGAAATTAATGTAAATTGTCATTTACGGTAAGAGGAATCTAAATCATGTAAAAAAAATTAAATTTGACTTTTTACGCGCGCTGTGAGCGCGCGCAACGCGCGCGGGGACACTTACGGACGGAAAATTTTGAAATGCTTAAAATGACCTGAAACGTGTGCAAACAAAATTTGGGACGAATTGGAGCATTTTAAAAATTTTAAGCGGGCGTACGTGCGCGTCGAGGTGCGCGCACGGATTTTGTTGACATTTTTAGTTGACCTTTGACCGGAAGTTGATGTATACTAAATATGGTTTATTTTTGATTACTCGTTATTGAGATATGATAATGACCTGATTTTTACAAAATGGCGCCTGGATGACGTCACGATGACCCCATGAACTTGAAAAAGGTTTCGGGAACTTCATATCATAGGGCCTGATGACTAGCAGAAATTTGAAGGAAATTGACCAGGTCGAGTTCGAGTAAACGTATACACAAAAAAAGTGTACGGAATAAATAAAAATAAATAAAGAAAGAATAAAGAATAAAGAATAAAGAATAAAGAAAGAAAATTCTAACGAAATCAATAGGTGATCTGTCATCGACAGACCACCTAATAAGTTTATGTATTAATTTCTATTAAAAGAGAATTGATTTTTTGTTTTGCATAGCAATGATCGCTCACCAAAATGGAATTGCCATTCCTAACAAAATAGGTGCGCTCCCTTGCAACCTGCAAGGAAAATCCCAGTAAATAAGTACCGAACGTTATTTTGAGAGATATTGTTTCCTCGCTCGCCAGAATTGATGAATTGATTGATTTTAGTGATTGATATATGAGTTGATTTGTTTTGTTTGTTTTACCCTCTCTTGCTACGCTGTCTTTACAATTAACATCGCTAACAAACATGCTCACCCCAACCTACAACAAATTACTTGTTGATAATTATGTGCCAGACGTTAATCAAAGCAAATTTGGTTTGCTAGCTAGCTACGCTCCCTCGCCAATATGGAATTAACAGCACCTTAAACATGATTGTGTAAGCCCCGACCTGCAACAAAAAACCTGAAAATTATGCACCAATCATCATTAATTTTGTTTTGCCTGCGCACCAAAGTGAAATTGACATTCCTAACAAAATAGATGCGCTCCCTTGCAACCTGCAAGGAAAATCCCAGTAAATAAGTACCGAACGTTATTTTGAGAGATATTGTTTCCTCGCTCGCCAGAATTGATAAATTGATTGATTTTAGTGATTGATATATGAGTTGATTTGTTTTTTGTTTTACCCTCTCTTGCTAATCTGTCTTTACAGTTAACATCGCTAACAAACATGCTCACCCCAACCTACAACAAATTACTTGTTAATAATTATATACCAGACGTTAATCAAAGACAATTTGGTTTGCTCGCTAGCTACGCTCCCTCGCCAATATGGAATTAACAGCGCCTTAAACATGATTGTGTAAGCCCCGACCTGCAACAAAAAACCTGAAAATTATGCACCAATCATCATTAATTTTGTTTTGCCTTCCCACCAAAATGGGATTGACATTGGCTTAAACACGATTGTACCCACCCCCGACCTGCAACAATGACACAAAGTTTATGTACCAATTCATTGAGGACAATTGAACCAAGTTTAATTGGCAATATTATTATTAAAAAAAGAAGCGATTTTTTATTCTTGCTCGCTACGCTCGCTCGCCAAAATGAAATTAACATCGCTAACGTGCCCGCCCTAACCTGGAACAACATTACTAGTTAATAATTATGTACCAAACATTATTCAAAGAAGTTTTGGTGTGCTCGTTCGCCAAAATGGAATTAACATCACCTTAGACATGATTGTGTAAGCCCTGACCTGCAACAACAAAAACCTGAAATTTATGAACCAATTATCATTACAAAAATTGTGCTCGCTCGCTACGCTCGCTCGCCAAAATAGAAATAACATCGCTTTAAATAATCATGTCCCTGACATGGATCAATGAAATCAAGTTTATGTACCATGTTCTCACCGTAGAGAAGTGATTTTTTTGCTCGCTAGCTCGTGGAATTATGTGCCCACCACTGACATGCTACAATATCATTAAAAAGAGAAATGTAGGGGGGTTGCCTGCCCGCCAAAATGGGATTGAAATTGCCTTACACACGATTGTGCCCGCCCCGACCTCCTACAATGAAACAAGTTTTATATAGCAATTCATTAAGAGAAAGGTGTATTTTCGCTCGCTAGCTAAAATGGGTATAATATCACCCTAAACACAATATTGTTCCCGCACCCGACATGGGACAATTGGACCAAGTTTAAGTGGCAAATATTAAAAAAGAAGGGATTTTTTTCTTGCTCGCTACGCTCGCATGCAAAAATGAAATTAACGTAGCTAACAAATGAATGTGCCCACCCCGACTTGCAACAATACCGGTTTATATACGAAACGTTACTTGAATATATTTGTTTGCCCGCTCGCTCGCTAGAAGTGAAAATTAGCATCGCCTTTTTTGTTTTGTTTCGATCGCTTGCCCCCCCCCCCCCTTGACGGAGTACCCCAGGTACGCCACTGGAAACGAGTGCACATAGATTATACATGCAAGACAAGACTTTTATGCAAGACTTATTTTACCCACAGTGAAATCTATTTCGTTAACTGGTGCCTATTGTTTGTGCCGATGAACACACTTAGCAAGCCTGCGATCATGCCGATCGGCAATATTGGCAAACAAAAGGTTACTAAACAACGGTAGGCGTAGATGAAAATTCGCAAAATATGACGTGATAGAAGAAAATTGGCCTTCGGTGTGAATTGTATCGACCTATACTAACATGACGAAGGCAAATTAGATGAGGCAAGAGGGGTGTCGTAGGGAAGAAATGTCTACTGGAGGGGTACTAAAGAACATTCTTTTAGGGATATATTTTGACCAGAGGAAAGAGTTCAGATCAATAATGAGTCAAATCAGTTATGAGTTACCCAAGAGAGAGAACAAATGAAATAATAAGTTAAAGGGAAATCCAACCCAAATAGACAACTACTAGTACTCTAAAAGATAGCAGGAAAAAAATAAGAGATCTAAACTGATGAAAGTTTCATTAAATCTGACTAAAATATAAGAAAGTTGTAATCACTATACGTATGAGCACTTCAAATTGGCTGAAGCAGTAAGGTCAACTGATGTAGTGCCTGACTACTTTCCCTCCTATTCCAACATAATTATGAAATGACTAAAATTTAATTTTTCCAAAATTCATGGCTCAGAAGGGTCCATTCATTTAGAGGACCTATGATAATATGCTATAATATATTTTGAGTAGTGGCTCCCAGGGAGAAGGTACTTACGAGAAAAAACAGAAATTAATGATATTTGTGTACACGGCGAATGGGACAGTTATCCACGTCCTACGTTACAATCCACTGGTCAAA
The DNA here is from genome assembly GCF_000002235.5 of Strongylocentrotus purpuratus. Taxonomy (NCBI): domain Eukaryota; kingdom Metazoa; phylum Echinodermata; class Echinoidea; order Camarodonta; family Strongylocentrotidae; genus Strongylocentrotus; species Strongylocentrotus purpuratus. The sequence continues at coordinate 28,637,969 of NW_022145594.1, forward strand.
TTACCAATTTGAGATTCGCATAGGCTTTGAATTATTATTTCAAACATTCATAACTTCCTTACTTTTGGGCCGATTCATTTCAAACTTTTGCCAATCTGTTTCTGTTATTTTTCTGCTTTCATTCAAATCAACTTAATTCAAGGGTTGGATTGCCCTTTAAAGACGAACTTGGCTAAAGGCAGAAAGTGATACCGTGACATCGAAAGAACATAATATTGAATTGTAGAGATATATTCTGTTTGATTATTAAATTTTGAAAGACGGGGGAGTAAAGGGTGGGAAAACAAGAGAGTGGATTTGGAATGTCAAAGAGGAAGAAAGAGTTTGGGGATCGGAAAGACAAACAAACAGAGAAGGAGAAACAGTTCGATAACTAAACGCTTACATATTCCAGAGAGAGTTGCATTAGCCGCAGCGTGAAATTAGGCCTATATTTGAAGAGTTTCATTCCAAAAGGAGCTAAATCCACTTTGGGTACTTTTTAGCTCCTTTTGAAATGAAACCGATTTGGATATAGCTCCTTTTGGAATGAAACATGATATTGTAACTACAATTTTTCATACTTCCTGGTGAAATTTTAGAATGTGATATTTTGTCCCCATTTAGGAGATCATTATTTTAAGACAACAAACTTAATTTTGATAAAATATGGAATCAAGCTCTTCATTTTTTAACCAAAAACAAACTTTTGAAGTCGAAGTCGATTCCTGTGGTTATACAAAAATGTGAGAATGGAAATGTAAAAATCGATTAGAAATGCTTTCCTCCCTCATAAACCACATAAGTACTTTCCCTAAGGTGAAAAAATGTAAAATGTGAAAAAACCGATAAAGAAAGATGTCCTTCCTCTTAAACCACACGAAGTGCTTTTCCAAATAAAGACGACATGACGACCGTGCCTCGCATGCTAAGTGGATATTCTTTTCCTTTCTTAACACGTATGTATGGCTTAACTTTTACCAACCTGTTTGCAAACAAATCACACTCGCAACTACTTCTGAAAAATCAACCAAAGGCACTTTGTTCTTGAAAAACACCTTTTGAAAAGTGCGAACATTACTTTACAAAGAGCGTAAATTGTCCATATTCAAGAGTGTGCAGCTCCCCCCCCCCCCCCCCAAAAAAAGGAACACACACACACACGCGCGCGCATTTTCTCTTTAGATGCGTTTTTGTTATGTGTGTATAATTTATGCGTGACTGTCTCTCATTCTCACTTCGTCTCTCCCTCCATCTCCTACCCAAGTGCATTACTTCCCATCGGGCAGGCGGAAATTGTGCTTTTCTTCCGACGCGCCAAACCCCAACTTTTCCCGCCAAAATTAATGATCCTGTCACCGTCCGGTAAACGGAATGCCAATCTCTATTACCTTTCCTTCCACCAATCAAGTTGAAAAGGCAATTTATATCCAAGCATCCTGAAACTCCATTATTCTCAAACACGACCGATTGTTTATCTGAAATGCATGCACAATATACTTTCCGTTCTGTTTATAGGGATCGTATGCATGCGGTTTGGAGTTTTAAAAAGCACGTCGTAATGTCGCAGCAATATCGCTTAGTTGTGAAATGCCGTTTGCGCTAGTCTGTCAGATCACCATAACGCCTGTCATGCTTATTAGCACTTTGAGAAATCGACGTCCCTTGATACCAAAGAATTTCCGCTTTTTGAGACGGGTTTTGGCGGTAAAACTGATATCCCTGTTGATATTAAGCGAATTACGCTGTCGGAAAGAAAAAATGTGAAACCCTTCCGTAACTCACTGTCATTTTGCTTTATTTCCGGCCCGTTGGCGTAAACCTCTCTAATGCATTGGACATAAGAAGTCGGATAAGTGCTCTTGCCTTTGTGAACATAAAAAACGAATTAAGTTAAAAACCAAAATACAAGGTAAAACAATGTATTACGAATGTGTATTGATTTGCGGAACGTCACACATGGATTTCCCATAAATAACATGAACATAAAAAACGGATCAAGTTTGAACCAAAGAATAGGGAAAACAATGTATTAAGAATGTGTATTGATTTGCGGAAAGTCGCACATGGTGTTCCATAAACACAAGGGATTAACCCAAACCCAAACTGTCCGGCTTTCATCCTATACTGGAGGATAATTCTTTAATCCAGGACTAAAGGGTAATCCTCTCTTTTTTCGACCTATGAGTTCATATCTACTGCTGATAATAGGTTTAGATTTTCTTTTCTTCTTCTTCTCCTTCTGCTTCTTTTTCTTTTCTTGTTTTCCTCTCACTCCACCTTCTTCTGCTTGTTTTTCTCTTTCTTTTTCTTCTTGCTTCTTATTAGATCTTCTCCTTCTTTTTTGTAATTCTTATTATTCTTTAAAAAAATAAAAAAATAAACTTTTTCTTTTTCTTTTTCTTCTTCTTTTTTTCTTCTTTATTCTGCAATCTAGGCTTTATTTGATTCCTTTTTATTTAATTGTTTTCCGTTTCGCCTTCGTCTTCTTCCTCGCCTTTTTTCCTCTTTTTCTTCATCATCTTTATCATCTTCTTCCTCTTTCTACCTTTTTTGAGGGAAAATACCTCTAATCTAAAATACAAGTATTCATGATCTTGATATCATTAGTGTTCTTAGGGAAACTGGGCAGTTTCTTTTAAAACGTAACCGTAGAACCTGGGACCCGTTTCACTAAGCCTTTTTTCAATGACAAATGACAAAAATCAGTGACAAATCTGCTGATAACCAATCAGAAGCAAGGATTTCACTAGCTTATAACAAAAACTGTCATTTGTAACTGATGACAAGTTTTGTGAAATGGGGCCCAGAACTTTACCATACCTTTAAGAAAAGCAGAAGCTGAAAACATTGAATATCCACTGTCCCATGATGTTTTCAATTAAGTCGTAACAAAAACCCGTTGACTTAGGTCCCATGACAAACAATGAATATAGTAAATAAAAATGCACTTATGACCAGCCGTACGTGATGCGAAATATATATCTAAAAATGAATAAACCATGATGTTTCAATGTGCTTAGCGCAGCGGGACTTGCATTTCATCGAGTGCCGAATGGTTTTCTGGATGAACGGCAGACAGTGTCTAAAATTTTCAAATCATCTTTATTTCGCTTTGCCAGAAATCAGTTCTTCGCGGTATTCCTCTTTATAGTTGTAATTAATGTTTTTATATTCATGGAAATGAAATTGGTTCGGGCTCGGGATTAAGTGTCATGTCAACTACATATTTTAAGCATACCACATAGACAACATGGTGCATATAGCTTGCGGCGTCTGCCGTGCTCGTCTGGGCTGACGTAGAATGGCATATATATTTTACGACTTGTTTGTCAGCAATTTTATGTTTGTTTAATACTGGCTTCCTTTTCTTTGCTCAGCAATTTCAGCCATAACACTTCAAAGGATTTTAGCAATGTTAGCATGTACTTTTAAATCCACTTTTGATCATTGTCACAAAGAAGGGTTGTTGCTTATGGAACTCGTGAGGTTTTTTAGTACATGACTGGCATAATGCATTTGATATGCTATATTTGAATGTGTGTGGTGTGTGTTTTGTATATTCAATTCAATTCAATTCAAAGTTTATTCAGTTTCCCCCAAGCTTTTATGTTTTATTTAATCATTAGAGAAAGAAGACGATTCGTTGTGCCGTTCTCGACTCTTAATCCTTGTCTAAATTCAGTCCCCCCCCCCCTCCCTGCTTATAGGCCTACGAATGGGTGTGGAAAGATGTTTGGATTTTAAACAAAAAGTGCTTTGGAAGTTGACGAAGTTCCTAAACTTCCAGGTCGTTTACACTGTTTACGATTACAACGTAAATCATTGTAATGAGGTTTATGGAAATCCAGGAGTTTTCCTAAAAACCTAAACAATGTTAATTCAACATCAGAAGAGACCGATATAAAGATAAGCCGTGCAAAAACATTTTCTTTGTTATGATATCAGTCTACTATAATGAGCGGTTCTTGCGTTTAATCTTGCCGTGAGACACAAATAAGGTCAATTAGGCCATTATACTTGTTAAAATATTGGGTTGAAATGGGGAACGTCGCAACGAAGGGGTTGAGGTCACGCGTGTCTCCGCAAATTCATTTTTGTTTGTAATAAATTGTAAAGCATTTTTGCCAAATTTGAAACGTTACAACCCTTTCAATTCTATAAACATTCTCCTTAAAATAATAAGAGTATTTTGTAATTGTCTATATCTTTCTACTTCACCTGCTTCTTCTTTTATCTCGTTGTCTTCTTCTTTCTTCTTCTCCATTCCTCATTCTTATTCTTCTTACTCTCGCCGACCATTTAAACAATTATTTTGGATTTAAGCATTTTCTTCTTATCTTTTTTAATATGATCCACCCCTCCCCTCCCCATGTAAAATGGTAAAGGAAAGCAAATGTATCATCCCTCATTATGTCTTCTTATGTGTGGCGTCAACTATCACAATATGCTTCGAATGTCAGTGCACATCTGTAACCCAACGCCGCGTTTTTATGCTTTAAACACTCGCTGTCAAACGATAATCCAAGCTGTACTGTTTATTTATTGGCGTTTTCAGTAGTACCTGGAAGTTGGATCACGTGACAAGATTTGCTTTGCATCGTTGGATATGGCGCGATTAATGTTACCTACGTCATCTGCATGCCAAAAAAGAAGAAGATAGATATGGAAGTCGAATGGGAGAGATTGGGGAAGATGTGTCTCTGTAATCGTCTGATCTTTGTCTAATGGTATCACTCATGATTGTCTTAGACAGGAGTTTTAAATAATGTTAGACAGTACATGTTCATCATCGGCCATGCCTAACTAATATTTTAACAGTGTTTGAAATCCAGAAGTAAGCTAGTAGAACAACAGTGTACTTTCATCGCTATCTGCATGGGGAATTCATGTGAAGTTATAGAGAAATGAAAGGGTAATGATTCGTCGAAGTATAGATGGATAGATGTTATTGTAGAAGATAAGTGGAAAGATTCATGAAAATGTTGTCATATTACAATTATCGCGTAATCTACGTTATACATACGGTTATGGAAGCTAATACATTGAATCTTATTACGAAAAAAAGAGATAAGAATAGGAAAACAGAAGGGGGAAAGGACCAGAAGAGAAACGATATGACCACCTCCGGCACCCTCCCCTCTTCAGTGGCCTTGGAAAGTCCCATTTCATTTTCCGATGATGAATGTCCCCCCCCCCCCCCCCCCCTCCCCGCCCCCTCTTGAATGGTGTTAATATTTCATTATCTGCGACAGACTCACGATATGCCTCGGATTCTGATTAAATTTTGCTGGTGGAAACGACCAATGTCATGGACAATAAACATTTCTGACTTAAGTTAAGCCACTTTGGTTTGAAATTTAATCCCATCGCCAGAACTGAGGATTAGTTCAGAAGAAGAATTTGAGTTTGTTTTGACTCCGATATTATCAAATGTCCGACAGAATTGGAGCACAGACAGGCACGCCCTTTATTAACCGTTGACTATTGAATTCCATTTTGTATTCCCCGTAGGTTTAACTCTTTAAATGCCACCGAAAAATCCCACCCTTTATAATATGCAAAACAAAATTTAAGTAATGCCAAATGCTTCAAGGTTTACCTATGCTGGTGTCATAAGGGTTTCATGAACATTGTCAAATAATACCAAAAATGGGAATTTAGCAAATTCATTGCATCAAGCAATCCTTCCGTTAATGAGTGCGTATTCTTTTGTGCAGAAAAACACGAGTGGCAAACGAGGTGTTGATATAGAACGCATCAGGTTCGAGTAAGCAGTGGGTTAATTTACGATTAGACATCGGCTTCCTACAGGAAGGCTGTTACTGCTATTGACAATACAGAGCTTTTTACGGCCTACTTGAGATTAGCTGAGGAAGAGCAAAACAGATTCGAAGAAAAGCAGAGACGAGAAGAAATATATAAAAACAAGTCGTGTAGACCATGAGACAAACATGAAGATTGAGATCTATAGAGCAGGAGTAAAACAAAATGCCCAAATAAAACAGAATTGTCGTTTCCCACTTGTCCAAATTAAACAAGATTGTACCTCCCGATTTCGGCAGAACGTTAATAACTGTGGACAGCCCGTCCTCTTCGATTTCATTCTCTGGCCTTTCCTTGAGAGGAGATTTTAATCAAACTTCGGAAGAACGTGCTGACCCATTCCTTACAGATAACGTATTCCAGAGAAATCAACAGGCAGTTCGTCAGAAATGAATGTCCTTGTCTTCAAACTTGACTTAAGCATGTCCTAACAGAAACCTTTTGAATTTGAAGAGGGTCTAAACGAAGAGGAGCATGATGATTCTCGCTTATCCCCAGCCACACCGCCTGGTCAACTCCTAATCGTCTCCACAAGGACAGATCCTTGGCAATTCTGGAAGGTGAACTGTTTGTACGGTCGGTTGTCGGCCTGGTTTCGATCTCGATGGTTGGACTGAGTTATAATACATAAGCCTCACGGGGAAACCGAAACCAAACGGACTCCGAACTAATTGACTATGTATTTTGGGGGGACTGTTTTCGGTCTGGTGTTGGTTTTGCAGGTGTAACTGACACAGAAGCAACATTCGTATGATAACGACAACAAACACCCACGCCATCTTTACCTAGAAATAGGTTGCCTATCAGGAAGCCTGTCTTTGCATTTCAACAATGTTTGAGGACATGCACTTGGGTTTTAAGTGAGTCTTAAAATGAGACCTTCGGTATGCGCTGACACGATCCAGCGAAACTCAGACTGTTGTGTAGTTGCCCGATTGCATTTAGCCGAACTGTTCCCACCGCCCACCAGTCCTACAGATTTCCTCATAATAACGGTTTCTTATCAGGAAGCGGGTCCTTGTATTTCAGCTCGTCTTTAAAAGGAACTCTTGATTTTAAGTGGGTCGGAAGGAAAAGAAGGTTTGAATTCGTGGGGTTGGAGCCGTGATCTCCCAAAAGGCCAGTGGTTATGTAGCCGGCTGCTCGGGGTGGATGACAGGGCTGGGAGAAATGCAAGATTCGTTTTCTACGTACAACGAATAATTTGATTGGTTAATGGATAAACGACGAAGAGTTTGGGAGAAGAGAAGAGTCAGTTTCTCCCTCGAGGTTGCATCAGTTTCGGTATTGTCCAACTCTTCAACGATTAACCAATTCAGATCAAACTTTTATTATCAACCATTAAAACTGCCATCTTAATGGCTAATTTGATTAAATCGTCATTGGTCTTTAAGTCTTTGGCAGCAACACTTAGTTCAAATAGATTCCCCCCAAAGGGGTCAATATTATACGGAGTATAATTATGGGGCTCGTTATCTATTTTGTCCAAGAGATATGTTATCGTCTGTTAAACAGTGACTTGTCAAACAGTTTAAAGTCCAGTATGTCAACATGATTGAGGACCTGGGCATTGTGCAGTATTGCATTATTCATGCCCATGCCCTATTGAAGCAGATTATTACGTAAGATAGGTAACCGTTTATCTGCATGTCTACCCTATCCAAGGATTTAGTAGAATTTGAAATAGTATAGGGTTCAACCCACTTTTGTTGGTGTATCTCTTCTCCACTTCCACAAACTATATTCATCCACAACTAATGTCTATCTGGCTGTCTCTGTGTGTGTGTGTGTGTGTGTGTGCCTCTCTCTTTCCCTTTCTCTGCGTTTACAATTTGCATTCACCTGCTCCATCTAAATAGGTTTCATGGGAAATGTAAAACAACAATGATATACCAACAATCTACACAGTTCTATGGAAATATGCAAACATTTAAATCAATATTAGTAAACTCCCCCTTGTATTACACCGCCATGGTTACACTCGAAACCTCACTCGAAACCTAGAAGCCTCTTTATGTTTTGTTGATGAATTTTCATAAATGTACATAATTATTTTGTCCCCTTTCTAAACGTCATGCTTGAACTTATTGTTTTGAAGCTAACGTGGGTAAACGACAGCTGCTGTAAAAGAACTAAATCGTAAACAGACCGTCATATGGGACATTCCTGGATATCACTTTATTCATTGCAAATGCAAATGTACCTTTCATCATCAAATTGATATCTGTTTCCTCGATCTTAAGGTATATCACCGTACTTTTCTCTTTTCCCGATGGAAATCTATAATACTATGCATGCATGATGGATGGAACCTGGAGCCTACTTTGCCTACCAATCGGGATTTGCAAAATTTGTAAAATGCTTTTTTTTTCTATCGTTTTTTCGTCGCTAGATTCGACAGCAGAGGTACGGAGGACCGAAAAGAGGGAAACGCGACGCCATCAGTGGAAAGTAGGTAGTCATTCACCCTGAAAGAGCATTATACAGATTGACGAAAGTGATTTTTTAAAACGTGAAGAAGCGCCATTCGACACGGGGCATTTGTGTTGGCATATCATTCATGCGAGCTGCATGCTGAAATTCTTAACTATCAACTCGTAGAGCGTGCATCGATTAGGGCGTGAACATTAAACCCTGTGCGGAGAATTAATGGAATCGTCCTTCTGACCGAAGGAGACAAGGAGAGAGAGAGAGAGAGAGAGATTGCAGCATCGGTGAAATCGTAGCATTTGGAAGCGACGCAGCTCATTTGCGACTCGGTCTACCGTTGGGTGAGGGTCGTTCTGGGATACCGTCTGGCGGATTTCGGTGTAAGCGATCGGAAGTTTTTGGCGGACTCTCACATACGCCAAACTTCGTCATCCATCTCCGAGAGCATTGGATATACTTGGACCACTACGAAAGGAGTTGCACAGATCAAAATGTTTATCTGAGTGGAATGACTCATTCGCAATCTCATACTTCGGAAGAGTACATGATTATTTTTCTATCTATTACGAATGATATCAACAACTTGGAAAGCAGCTGAGTAAATTATGGATTCTGACTAGATCGACCCCAATACTTCGCCGGAGTTTATAAAGGGAAAGCCCCGTATTTATCTCAACTGACTATGTTAATTGCTGCGTTCGAGATGACACATTTCGATTGATAATTGATGTTAATTTCAATTTTTTTTGGAAAGCTCGACGTCTGGTTAATTCGTACGAACTCAGTTGACCCTGCGGAGGAAACTGTCCATCTTATCTTACGGGATATATTTTGTAAACACTAAAACTAAGCTTAGCATTTCCTAATATCCACAATTTTTTAGTCGGTATCAATTTCTCGAGTTTAGGAGCACAACTACCAAGGGAAAGTAGAACTCGTCGGTCGTGACGATTAGGGTAAGCGGGGAATAAACATCGCCGACTTTCTTTTTCACGTTACGCTGCAAATCCGATGTCAACTGATCGTCAACAACCTGGGATTGTCCCGCTCCTCCCATTAACGTATTAACTCACTGTCGGAGAATACGAGGTGTTTATGCCTTTCCCACTCTCAGGAGCCTTGATGATGATGAGCTAATGCTGGAATAATGGACGGCCGGATCAGCCCCACTTCCCTGTCTGATTAAACATTTAAAAAACGTGGATCGCCTGACCCTGAAGGTGTCATCCAAATTCGAAGGACTATTCGATTGAGGTTCACTTGATGGGTAGATGTGTTGATGATTGCGATTGCATTTTCGAGATCCGTTAACATATCCTGGGCGGTCTTTTCCGTCAAGGAGGAATCATTTGTGTCTTCGCGTCCCGGCGTCTGCGGTTGTCATTGGAAAGCTAGCTCATCAATTGTTGATGAATTGCAAGGTGTCTATTCTTTGGTGGTGATCGTTCTGGTTATCACGTACTCATCGGTCTGTGCTTAAATCTGTCATCGCCGCGGAGGTGTGAAGGGACGTAAAGTACAGCTCGTGATTTTGTTTTACAGCCAGACTTGATGAACGTCGCTTTCAAATCGTCGCGCAGATTGGAACATCGAAACACATTCCTCTAACTTTCCAATCTGGAATCACAGTAAAGGATAAGCAAGAAAGGAAGAGCAAGATAGTGGAGAGTGACAAAGTATTCTGTAAAGACGAAGAAGGAATATACTTGGAATTTTTGAATTATTAAACTTTTACTAAGGAACATTAACTCCAAATGGATTAACCCATTCCGATCGTCATCAAAGTAAAGAGGTAAGCAACGCCGTGTCTCTGGTAATATGCCCCCCCCCCCGCCTCTATCATGTCAATTTTTGATTCCTGTAACTTCCTTTTTGATGAACGAAGTGACTATTCTTTCTTTTCTTCAAATAATTGACTTTTAAATGAAGTTATTGTAGTTTTGCGCATTTCCACCTTACACATTGAGAGGACAGTGCCACCGTCATAAGTTCCCCTGAATAAAAACCAAAATGTGAGCGAAAAAGCTGTTTCCATATATCTCGAATGCAATCGAATACAAAATATCGTGGGTTGTATAAAACCTTAAAGTTTTTAGGACAAGTTTCCGACTTTTTCTGTTAAGGATTTACTTTCAATCAATTGTTATCCATTCTTTGACTAGGCAGACTCTCATTATGTTGCAGCAAGTACAGCTATGCTTTCCACTGTATATATTGATCATCACAGCCCGAGGCGAATGTTACTTAAGAAGCATCAGCTAGAAATATATGATGTCGCAGTGTTACAAATTGAAAAGGAATCTGATCAATATGTTAAATCGATGCACTCCTATGTTTCGTAACGCAAAGCTTTGACAGCATTTGTTTGATTTTGTTCAATTTTTGTCGATGGTTAAAAATGGGATTCTATTCTTGAACCCTCGTTTTGTGTGTCCTCTATAAACAAATCAAGAATACTATTGCGAAATTCTTTTTTCTATAAATGTCACCTATCTGAACCCGTTTCGTCGCTGTCCATATGTTGCGCAATGCCTCTCTAGAGAGACAACCTAATGAGAAAAAGAATGTTCTTAGTCAGGCGATATTGTCGGAGTGATGCGGAAAGCAGGGGGAATTCGTTATCCGCAAAAGGGAAAGCCCACTGGATGAGTTATTAACCCTTTTCTACGCCCATAGCGCTTGGAACTTGAGAGATGTAAAAGGGTACACGCGCCCCTCAGAACCAGGCACGGAAGATGAAATCCACTTAATGTGGTAACGAAGTAGTCGCCATGCCGGGTCGTGGTTCTGCTCTTCTCCTTTATTTCTGTATTTCTGTTCTTTCTCTTCCCTTATCCCTGTTTTTACTGTGGCGGACAATCTGCAATACCACATCATCGTTCATGCCAGCATGGATTGCAATTTAGCACATACTTATCTGGAGAATGAACCTTCCGGAGTAGGTCCTTCAGATTCCGTGACGCCATCGGCGTGGAGTAGTTAACCGCAATAGCCCTATGAAATTATATGATATAACCGAGTTTTAAAACAATTCTTACAGCCACCGTCAAAATGTCCCTGAGGGAATTGAGAGCTTAATTTTAATTAGGTGAATTGTAGGAGCTTGATAGTTTTTCTTTCCTATCTGTCTCGGTCAATATCGCTCTCTCGAGGGCCAGAATCACGCGTGTCTGTAATTCATGTTAATGGTGATTGGGGAAATGTACTCCGTCGCGAAACGGGAGGGACAGAGGGGTACATTTATGTCGCGGGGTAATGCTTCGACAGTTTTCTTTTTTCGGTAACGCCTTCTGTACAGACGTGGGCTTTACACGAACCGCTGACGGAGACTTGTTTATCGTAACCCGTCCTCGATAAAGTGATATCCACGCGGGTTGATCCACATCAAATAGTCACGCGGAGATCGGTATCTACCTGATACGGCTTAGCTGACATTTATCGGTGCTGTGCAAATGTTTTTAATGAACCCCAGGGCATCATCCAGTGCAAACAGGCCGTCGTATTGTTTCAACAAAACCGATACCTGTCGCTTGTTATAGAAACAAGGGGTTCTGCAGTGCAAACAGGTTTAGCATTGTTTCATCAGAACTAATACCTGGCCTCGATATTTTTACTGTGTAATCAGGGAGGTGAGACTTAATGCCCTGGTGTAATTATCATTCTTTGCGGATCGTTTGATCAAAAAGCTTTCGGATAAAAAGTAAACATGAGTATTAACGATATTGGATATTTCTTAGCCATTATATCCACCACGCAAGGTGCTCAAGGTGCTCAAATATTACCCCGGTTCGAGCTACATTGTATGCCAGCGATTTTGGTGCTCTTGGCATTGAAATAATTCCTTCCAGAACCTGTTAACCAACGACAACTACTCTCAAAGAAGGCAGAACAATCAGAGAAGCAGAGTGGGGAAAGTTTGACTGAATTCGAAAAACAAATTAAGAGAGTTGTGAATCTTTGAATTTCATAATCACTATACCAACAGGCACTTTAAATTTACTGAATCGGTAACGTCACTGTGACGTAGTGTCGGACAACTTTCCATTTGTTTCAACACACAAAATGACTAAAAATGTAAAAAAAAAATTCTAATGAATGACTCGGGAGGGCACACTCTTTTTAAAGGTGTAAAATGGCAGAAGATTACTATCTTCCGTAAGAGCACGATTGATCCGCATGGGCTCGGACCCTTGACCTTCTCATTTCCAGCCAAGTGTCTAACCGCTCGCATAGCGCTTCTCAACTTGTTTACTTAGCACAATGGTGGTTCGGTGCGTAACGTAAAGTCTCAGCAATAATTATCAAATATTGATCAATGATAGCACTTCATTTCAAAAGAAATGACATAGTTTATAGTACATAGTGATGTCAGAGATGAAGTAACCATTGGGCTTCGACGTAAGCTTCATACGAGGGGGCTCATGCAGTGTCAGAAAAAAATGGGAAATGAGGGGCATTTTCTTCCCAGCGATCGCTTTATCCACGTGGATCACGGCTGATCTAACGCTGATTATATTCCCCGGCAAAAAGCTAATCACTCCAGACAGATATTACCCTCGTATCGAAATGCTAATGGGCGAATCGATAATGGGACGATTGTCTACAAACACGCACACACCTTGAGGCGGATAATTAACCGTCATATTTCGCCCATCACCGATACGGCCCCTGAATCCCTGATTGACTCGCAGTTGTGTTTATAACCACTCTCGTCATTTGTATTATTGTCTCGATGACAGGAGCGCGTGTCTTTGCAAGTCGGATGACGATCAGATCTGAATTCTGTTTTCAGAAAAGTCACTCACTAAATTTAGGACATGAATTGGGGTTTCAGGATTCATCGGTTTGATACCGAAAAGTGGAAGAGGGTAAAAGTTGAATGGATGACGGAGATGCTCTTTTCCCTTTTTTGTAATACTTAATATGATGGTTGCTATCAATCTCCTGCCCTCGTCCACGGTGAGGTAAAATGTGAGAAGTATCCCGACTGATCTCTGAGCCAACTAATTCCATTACTAGGAGTGGATTTAAAGAGGGAAAGGGTATGCAGCTTCATGGTACTGACTCTTACAGGGTAGTAATGTGTACCGATCTTAAGGGATTAGGGAAATGAATACAAATGGTTTAAAATTGATGACGAAGAAGCGAGCCAGCAATTAATAAGTCATATCAACGCGATGAAACATGGAATAGAATATTCTGTAGAACATTTGACAAATTAATTAGGATTTTAATTTCGTTTCTGATGAGCAATGTAAGACCTAAATGTATGACGCTGCGTTCACGTGTTGGTTAATCTGGTGTACACAAAAATCTAGTAGTAGTAGTAGTAGTAGTAGTAGTGTTTAATTTCCGTATATAAAAGATACAGAAGCAAAATATATACACAATAATACGTACGGATTGATAGCCATGGGGTGTGTTTCACAAAGACTAAGATCGACTTTAGGTTGGACTTAACTATGGCAGGCTGTTCATGCCACTAGTTCCTCTAACCATTCCTTGCATTGGTTTCACAAGGGACGTAAACAGGGTCACAAATCTACACAATTTACATTTTTTGAAATTATCTAAAGATTATAATTGAGGGACCAATGGTGAGAGCGACCAGTGGCATAAATGGCCTGTCATAGTTAATTTCAACTTAAATTCGATGTTAGTCTTTGTGAAACACTCCCCTGCTCAGCAATAACAATTAACAACATGCTATCGCTGGTTTTCAGAGGGGTCCAAAAGTCTGAAGTTAATTTGCATTCTTGAACGTGATTTAAGATCCAGTGTCGGGTTTATTAAACTGAATTTAGTAGAATATAAAAAATGACCAAAACAAATTTTCTCTTTCCATTTGTTATCAAGAGTTTAAAATTATTATTTTTCCTTGTTCTTTCTTATTACAGTTCATTGAGGATTCGCATTACCACCAGCATCACCAGAAGCACCATGGCTACAAATTCGGTGGCCCTTGAAACATGGAATTCCAGTGACCTGGAGCTTTATGGGACTCTGTGGCCGTTGACGGAACTGCCAAACTCAACCATAAGCGATGACGTTACAAGTTACGTGGAGTACCACATAACGATCATCGCACTCGCATTGTACACGATGGCGTTTCTTCTAATCATATGCTGCAATACACTAAACTTGTACATCATGAGGAAACCATTGGATTGCTTTAGTGACAACACGCGGTTCTTTCTGTGTGCTCTGGCCGTGGTGGACCTATTGTCAGGTTTGATCTGTTGCCCGACAGAAATGGTCCTGTCCATCTATGGAAACTGGCCGCATACGCACGCGACGTGTGACATAGTAGCCATCGTGTACACCATGGTATCCTGCCAGGCACTTCTGTGTCTGTGTTTAGTCAGTGTTGACCGGTATTTGACAATAATGAAGCCTCTCCGTTACCCGACCATTATGACGCCGCAGAGGGCGCGCATCGTGCTTGCCTGCGTGTTATTGGTTGGTGCGCTGGCGTCACTGGTGATACTGGTAGCGAGAGATCTTCCAAGCCCCGAGGAAAACATCAGACTGTGCGCGTTACTTTACTTAGACAGTACCGATCCAGTCCGTCCCCTCATCATAATCATCGTCGTATCTTTTGTCATCCCCGCCAGCATCCTACTATTCGTAAACATTCGCCTTATGATGATTACAATCCAAAAGACTCGCGAACTTGCCGACATGTCCCCGACCGCTGTTCGGTACACGACGGACCGCCTCAAGGGCGTTCGGACCATCCTCGTGCTGACTTCGGCTTTCTTCCTCACGTGGCTTCCGCTCACGTGTACGATGGTGGCAGCGGTAATATTCAACGCGCGTATTCCACCCGCATGGGGGACTCTTGTATCTTTCCCTGCATTATGTAACAGTTGGATTAATGCTTTCATATATTTATTCATGTGCACGTCATATCGGCGCGCAATCGTAAAGGAGGTGCGGAAATGTTTCAAGCAGCGGCACGAAAAATGGGTCACGAACGGATCATTGGCAGCATCGGCCGCCTTACACTCAGAAGCCGTATTATAGGCATGGACAATAGTCGGTTCTTTAAAGCAGGGCTCTCACTTTAGCTGAGTTGGAGCCTCGAGTTGTGGCAAGCTGGCGCGATCTTATGGCAAGCCTTTTTTATCATTAAAACATAATTCTTGATATCAAGAATTCAATTCTTGATATCACGATATCGAATTCCTGATATCACGAAATCGAATTCTTGATATCAAAAATTACTATTGCTTTACAACGTAAAATTATTTCTTGATATCAAGAATTGATTTCTAGATAGCAATTAATAATAAAACGGCTTGCCATAAGATCGCGCCAGCTCGCCACAACCCGAGGGTTCCAACTCGGCTAAGTGGGAGCCCTGCTTAAGTATTTATCATTTTCAAGTGTGTGAATTTAAGTATTTAGAAGTATCTTCAGAAGTGTAAAGGGCGTAACGCGTTGGATGTTCTATGCGTTGCGTTAACTGACGAGATGATTACGTTTGCCTTGAGCCCCATGCACTCGGTGGTATCCCACTACTGCCATTAGACAAGTTTACTAACATAATCAAATTAGATGCAAACATGTCATTTTAAACAAAGGTTGTTCGTGACAACTTGAAAGCTTTCACGAGGCTTGTCCGATATAGCAACAGGTAATGTATGCTGGGTGGATTCCAAGTTCTGTAGTGCATTGATGAATATCGGGTTAATGGAATAGTTCGTCTGCAGATCTCTAGCCTTGTGCACGCTTTCAGGTTGTCGAGAACAACCTTTATTTTTAAAAAATATACTTGAAATTTGAATATGTTAGTAAACCGTTCTGTTGGCGGAAGTGAAATAACACGTGGGCCCTGTTTCTTAAAACTTGATATCAATAACGAGTAACGGTAACTGGTATGAGCTACTTAAAGGAAACCCAAACCTTCATACTAAGTTACTTTTATTGTAAAGTTTAAGATATTTGAAAAATATCAGTGAAAAATTGAACAAAATCGGGCAAGGAATAAGGAAGTAAGAGCTTTTTGAAATGACTAGTCACTAGAGGGCGGTATTCAATTTGATGACATCATTTATGGACAACTCTCCATGCCTTTTGTACATCAAATTTCATGTTTTTCCTTCTTTCTTGTGATTGAGATAATGTACTCCCTCGAAAGCAAGATATAGAATGCAAAATGATCTTCTCCTTCACATGTTATGAAGTCGGATCAAGAACACAAATAAATACGAAGAAAACAAAAAAATTGTGAAATTTCATGTACAAAAGGCATGGAGAGTTCTTCACAGATGATGTCATCAAATTGAAAACCGCCCTCTAGTGACTAGTCATTTCAAAAAGCTCTTACTTCCTTATTCCTTGCCCGATTTTGTTCAAATTTTCACTGATTTTATTCAAATCTTTTAAACTTTACAATAAAAGTAACTTAGTGTGAAGGTTTTGGTTTCCTTTAAATCGTGGTACCTGCTTGGCTGAGAGCAAAATTTGTCATCGAAATTTACCATTTGTTATTAATTTTAAAAGATTATAAAACGGGGCCCACCGGGCAAAAGAAGGGATCCGTTCTTGTAGTTGCTCGACGCATCAGAAGCATTAGAGTGGTGAATTGTGACGTCATCAAAAATCTATTTTTAGAATTTCTCCATGTTTTCTTCATTTTCCGAAAGAACATCAAAGATAATGTCCAATTGTCTAAAACCAATTGAATATGTTAAGTATTTGCTGAGATATGACCATCTGAATAAATATATTTCCTGTAGGATTCGGAAAACGAAGACAAAATTGAGAAATTCTAAAAATAGATTTTTATGACGTCATAGCTTCGGTACTCTATGGTTTTGCATCCAGTGCGTTCAGCCCTCGAGAAGATGTTTATTTGTAATGTTCTATTCAGGAAAGGAAGCAACTCGGTCAATGAAACGTGAATGGCTAGTTCAGGTTTTAAGTTATTAAAGGATATGTCCCATAATCTTGATACAGGGTAATGTAGGTGTACAAGCATAATAAAATCACAGCGGTGTCGTGGTCTAGTAGATACGTCACCGGACTGTGGATAATTCGCGGTTCGAGTCCCGCAGGCCGCGACTCTAATCTCTTTTGGCAAGACATTATTCTACATTTGCCACTCCCCACCCAGGTGGAGAAAATGGATACCCTGGTAGAAAGAAATCCATTGAATGCTTGAGCGCCTTTCGATGGCGGCACGGCAAAAGCCTTGGTACTAATATAATTGTATTTATCAACCTATTGCTCAATTTGCCGAAAAGTGGTACCGCGTTAGGTGAAGAAATATCTCGCACAAACAAGGAAAGTGTTCTAGGGTTGATTTTTTGAAGGAATTCTAAAGAGAATTTCAAGATCATTGATGTGTACCTACACGGCGTAAACATGTGTGCTTTCATTCATGTTGAATGGTAGAGAATGCGAGGTAGGATGTTTCATTATGCTATGGTCACATTACCCAAAAGTAGCCTGCTCGGCCACCGAGCGGCGGCCGCCCAGGCAACGCTCGTTTTTAGGACATCGCTCGGTCGCCGCTGAAGTTTTAGCGCGGAGTTAAAATTTGGGCGGAGCCTGCTCACTTTTCACTCGCCGCCCAAAATACGCTCGGTGCGTGGGCGGTCGCCGCCCGGGCACCGACCTAATCGCTGGGCGATGCCTAATTCCAGCAGCGACCGAGCAGGCTACTGATCGGTCGGTCGCTGCTCTGATTTGTGACCATAGCTTTAGTTAAGAACCTTCCCTCTTTGTTGTGTTTACTGTTAATGCGAGTTTCAGAGATGAAACGGTCTGTACTATTCTTTGATATATATCTTACACTCGTGTTTAATATTCTACCTTAGTAAAGCATTGACCGTACGTTTTATTTCTATCATTATTAGAACCCAAGTTTATATGTTGTATCTGCGACCCGCCATCTTCCAGTTAGAATAAGTTTGTACTAGTTTCCGTAGCTCCCTCAGTTGATGAGAGTTTGCCATGTGTTACAAGTTGCGTTGTACCTCTGTACCAGTTTCTAATATCTAAAACACTTCACTGAACCCATAGTCACACCGCCATAAAGACCTCAAGGCCCTGTTTCATAAAACTTGTAACCAATATCAATTGCTAACTTTCTATGCCAAATCTGATATCAGCCAATCAAATGCCACCACTTCAGTAGCTTATAACAATCATCGTAACTTGTTATTGATAACAAGTTTCATGAAAGAGTGCCCGGACCAATTTCATACCTAACGCACTTCGATGATTCGGGGTGATGTATGTTTTTGTTCGGTCTTTCGTCAGTCTGGTATTGTTTCGTCATGTTGACTCATTATTATATAGTTTTGTTTTCATGATTTTGAGTCAAACTGATCTTTCATAGTTAATGTTGAGAGCCAGGAAGTCCTTAACTGTCATCAGTTAAAAGCGTTTTGCCTCTCAACAGACGGGTTGATGTTAAAGTGACAATCCAGACAATTTCATTAGTGCAAAATTGAACTAGAATGACATTCATATTTATTTTAATAAATTGACACAACATTCGTTTTTTGGTTCTTTTCAATGACTGTTTACCCTATGTTCATTGCTGTCCAGTGACTACTGTCATAAAGATAAACTTTAGTACAGGGGGGGGGGGTGCTTCACAAAGATCCTAAGTTGAACTTATCTCTAAGTTGGACTTAATAATTATGGGAATCCGTAAGCATCTTTTGAAATATTTTGTAAAAGTCATTTCAAAAGGCAAAAAATGTTGATTCAAATCATTCATATTTTCTATTATCAAGGAGAATTCATTTTCTTGATGTGGAATTAATACACAAAATTAAAAAGAACTTAAACGTATGTTTTTGAATATATTTTGTTTAAAGGCTACAAATGGCTCTCCAAAATGTTTAAGTCCAGCTTAGAGTTACGTTGAACTTAGGATCTTCGTGAAACACCCCCCCCCCCTCCCCCCGAGGTATTCCATTAACATGTTATTAATGACTGATACTTGGAATCCATTCTACTTGCATTATATGTTGCTATGTCGGGCAAGCTTTCAGGTTTTCAAATAACATTTGTTTGAAAAGTAAGCACAAAATATGAATTTGTTAGTAAATCGGTCTATTGGGAAAGGTTGACGAAGTAGCACGTAATTATGATGAAAATGAAAAGAAATTTAATCAGAAAATTACACGCACTATACACATATTTGGGTATATTGGATACGCACAAATTCGGCATGAATGTTTGCCCCAAGCTGTCGGATATTTCTCTTCACATTCACATTCCAAATTATGTGTGCATTTGAAGAGCGGGGCTTTCAGGTGAAATTTCTGCTTTGCTACTCCTCCAAAACTGGCAAACAAAAGACTGAGAAAGCTCCAAATTATATATATTTTTCATCTTTACAAGCAAGCGTCCTACTATATCATGCCATATCATATTACAGTAGTATATATTTATTTAAATGCGTGCTGTTATTTCAGGGATCTGTTGACATTTAGAAAGTAAATTGAGTAAAACGATCAAAGTGAATGCAGTACATTAAAAAGATTTTTTTTTTTCTACTGCAGGTTGTATTCGTAGAACTCTAAACTCAAACCTCGAATGTTAAAGTAGTCAGCCGAGGAATCAAACGTGTTTTGAATTGATGCAAAATCCATATTATTGCGAAGGGGAAGCCTTACTGATCAAATATAACAACTTCCCTCTTCAAAATATTTTTGAGGCCCGCAGTAATTATCTCTCCAAAATATTAGTTTTTAGATCCGAATTTTCTGCCTTCAGCGGTCCCTCCGTAGAGCGTCAAGATTCGTGACGTCACATGCGAGACACAGCCAGCCACAAAATTGAATCTTACGCCTTTCCATGATATCCATATGATTTTTCAGGAAATTATTCGTGTTTTTCAAGAGAAAACCTTTCAATCCATATATAATTTGTCCATAATTTTCAGACGTCGTAAATTTTTCTTCGGGTGACTACTTTAAGAGACAGAAGGGCGTTAACACTGTGTATAAGTCTACGCGGTAATGCCCCTCTGGCTCTGAATAGACGGTAGATGAATCATTTCATGGGAACTCGTTGGCATTGTCGCTACCCATTACATGCCTAATATTTCGTTCTGTGACTCATTAGATTTATCTTTCAACATGTTTTTGTTTTCAACACTAAGAACAATGATACCTCTGACCCATTACATGTACATGTACGATGTTCATTTTCAAAATGTATAGTTTCATTTTAAATTGCTCCTGTCAAAGTTCAAATACATATGTATAATATTTGTTTTTCATATTAAAAACAAGAATGAAAATAAACTAAACGTGTACTTGACTCAATGCTGTAATTGATTTTTCGTATTGCAAAAAGTGCGTTGAACTTCTCGAGAACTTTTGCGAGAAGCCATCTTGTTATTATGAGATATAGACAAACATAGAAACAGTTATGTAATCTTCTTGGGCAGGAGGACGGCGAAAACAAACAAACATACCTGGACGTACCTATCTTCGGTCAACTGGAAGGATGTAATATGAGAATGATGCGATATGAGACCTTGGACCCGTTTTACAAAGCCTTTTTTTCAATAACAAATGACAAAAATCAGTGACAAATCTGCTGACAACCAATCAGATGCAAGGATTTCACTTGCTTATAACAAAAACTGTTATTTGTCACTGATGACAAGTTTTGTGAAATGGGGCCAAGTATTTTGAGAACGGCTACGAGGGGCGAGGGGCTGTAAATGGTTTTTCGTCTTGCAAAAAGTGCGCTGAATTTCTCGAGAACTTTTGCGAGAAACCATCTTGTTATTATGAGAAATAGAAAAACATAGAAACAGTTATGTAATCTTCTTGGGCAGGAGGACGACGAAAACAAACAAACATACCTGGACCAACCTATCTTTGGTAAACTGGAATGATGTTATATGAGAATGATGCGATATGAGACCTTGGACCCGTTTCACAAAGCCTTTTTTCAATAACAAATGACGTTCAATAACAAATGATACATGTATTTGCACACAGCACAGATGCAAACATTCCCATAAGACGATACAAAAACGAGGTCCGACTAATCACACAAATACACATAAACCCGCACAAACCCACAAACATCTCCACACACATGCAAACACATTACTGCTAATATCCTTTGATATGTATTTGATACAGAATGAAAGATTAGTTTCAGCTACTATTAACATGTATGTATTAGCGCAATCATTTGACTGCGCTTTTTACTCCGCTAAATAAGCCATATGTGAAGGCAACTACCGTATGAGTTTAAACGGTGTCCACTCCTCAATGGTTGCATTACTTATTTAGCACTCACATATTTCGTTCCATGGCACTCTGTCAATACACACACATACACACACACACACACACAGGTCACTGACGTAGGCTTACGTCTGGAAATGACGCAACCTTGCGTCAACCCATGACGCCTCATGCAGGCTACGATCGGCATTACCGACTTTATATTATGATCATGTTAGTAATAATGTTAACATTTACTATTACTATTAGTAATAATATTTCTTGTATAGCGCATAATATTTTATGGAATGAATCCTACAATGTAGCCACTTTCTTCACTTGGTTGTACATTAGTTATGAGCTTGAGATCAGCTACTAAAATGTGTAATGCACGAGCTAAACTTTTAAGTTCTCGCACTCTCGTGTAAACAAAGCTATAATTTGCATTTCTATTTCCAGTGTTTTCCACAGTAATATAGAACACAGTTCGTGCACTCGTTCAATAAAGAATATACACTGTGTTCTGCTTTCCCCATCATCATGAAATTACTAGCCTTAGTTTGATTGATGGCATGGCGAATCCTTCTTTCGTAGGATTTCATGAGATCAGCTACAGTACTAAAATTAAATTTTAAAGAGAACTTCGATGTTTAATGCATGGCTAAACTTTTAAGTTCACGCATTCTCGTGTGAACTTGGCTATCATTTGCGTTTCTATTTCCACAGTAATATAGAACACAGTCCGTGCACTCGTTTAGGAGTATTTTCTGCTTTCCACAGCATCGTGAAATTACTAGCTTTAGCCTAATTGATCATGGCGAATCCTTCGTTCGAAGGATTTTATGAGATAAGCTCCTAAATTAAAATTCACAGATAATTTTGAGGTTTAATACGGGGCTAAACTTTTAAGTTCACGCATTCTCGTGTGAACTTGGCTATCATTTGCGTTTCTATTTCCACAGTAATATAGAACACAGTCCTTGCCCTCGTTTATTAAGGAGAATATTCTACTTTCCCCTAGCATTATGAAATTACTAGCTTTAACTTGATTGATGTCTCTGAGATTATCGAATAATCCAATACAAGTCACGCGCCCTCGTTTCTAAATGGCTACTGTTTCCGTTTCCATGGAGATAAGTACGGAGGATGTGAATTTATGGACGATGTTAATTCGGGGTATATGAAATATTATGTATTAATAGTATATGAAAATCAAAAAGTTTCATTTCGTAGCGATGTAGGCTTACTGCCGGGGAGCTGGATTAGTGACCAGATGGTGTGACATGATAATGCTTGAAAACCTCAAAGACTTCGATTTTCTTTCCCTTTTCCTGTATTTACAAGAAATGCATAATCATCGTAAAGGTTCTCCTGTCCTCTTAAAAGGCCGAAACCTTTAGAACTTCGCACCGTTAGATTTCATAGTAGGCCCTAATCAGGACAGTAAAGAATTTCTTTGAAATGGGTGCGCTTGTGCAGTCCTCGAGGGGATAGCCTATATCACAACATCGACATTAGACCGGCATCAATTAAAGCTCCCCTCTTCCATCCAAAAGAATAAAATAAAAATTAATAACTGAATAAAATATATTGAAAATAGTTTACTAAATGAATGAATAAATAAATGAATATATAATTAAATAGAAATTATTAACAAACTTTAATACTGAATAAATGAATAAATGAATGAATTATTAATGACATTGACTAAATGAATAAATGACTACACTAAATAAAAAAGTAAATCAATAACAAATTGAATAAATACAAAATATTTAAAAAAATAATATATAAAACAAAATACAAAAAATGAAATTAAAATACAGTACCCATATGGCCAATATTAGGCCAGTGTTGAAGCCCGCCTAGAGTCGGTTATGGCGATATGACTTGAGTTTTCAACAACAACAAAAATATGGCAATGCCTCTGCCCTCAATATAGATTAGAATTTACATTATTATTCATAAAGAAAGTGGAACTAGGTTGATGACCAAAGCAATTAAAATGTCAATGCCCAACATGAGCTAGGGAGCATAACGAATTACGACATAACGAGAAAACCGACTCAATGCCACGGTAATCAGTATCACACAAATAGACATACTGATTGCGTCCAAAGCAATCGAAGTGGTGCAATGTTTAAGTAGTGGTAATGGATTTAAAGGTATGGTACACACAAATATGAAATGTTTAATCACAATTTAAAGGGTCCAGGAGTGACTACTTAACAAATATATATCCGATTAGTACTTATGTCACGGTAGATTTAACTTTTATAGTGTTCAAAGTATTAATCTACCATTTTGAAAAGTGGTCACTCCTCAATCCTTTTGAATGGTGTTTTAACATTTTAGCTTTAGAGTGTAGTGCCAACCTGTTTTGACGAGGGGTTACGTTCCGATAAAGATGGTGAATAATGATTTAAGAGCATTCTCATTTATTTAGCTTCATGTCCGTGTGGGTCAATATCATAGACGGTACAAATGTACACTGAAGATGACTGCTCTTCAAATGAATCCCCTCATACGTATACGAAAAATGTCGAGCGAGAAATACCTGAAATACACGTATTTGAATACCAAAAATAGAACTAAAGCCGCATGTTACTGTGTCGTCCTATATACCAATATCTGTGTGGAGTTGTTTGATTTTCAGTATATTGAGTCAATCCCATTGCATAGGGCCTTTGGGGATCTTTCTAAAAACCTCCCAGAAAAAAAAACTAAATTGGTATCATGTACTAAGTACAACATCAACATTTTCTCGGTTCTCAGTCCATTTTCCATTTTGTCAGATAATGAAAAACAATCACATAGGTCCCTCAAAAATTACAATTTAATGGGAGCAAAAGACGAAATTATTAAAACGTGTGACCAGTTGCTTAAAAAATGCTCGATTCTTACTTCGATCGCCTAAAGCACGTTAAAAGAATTAAACTTTGTATTACACAATCGCCAAAATGTTCACTTGTTTTCTCTCGTCTTGTGCATCATAAATTTAAATGTCAAGCCATGACAGAACTCACAGAAGCATATTACGTACTCCCAAATGTAATCGACAAGTTATTGTCGATTATTGAAGTTGCCCATTTCTTGATTCTTGAAAGTCTGTGTGAATCCAGATTTGAGAATTAAGTCATTATTTTCTGCCGAAAGTCACGCGCGCTTCACACGGAAATGTGTATATGGGACTACACTTAGACGTAGCATGAAAGTGTGCTTCAAACTTATGATATTTGTCGTCATATTTCAAAATGAGGGCATTTGAAGAACTATCTTTTACACCGTTTATTATTTTACTCAGATATTCTTTCAATATTTGACATACCAGTGTAAAGAAAGCTCACCCATAACTGTCCATCTATGCCAGAAATCGTCTTTCTCCTTAATCCTGATTTCAGAAAAACCCCATTTTCGAAAACATGAGATACTGTAATTAGTTTTGCCCCATTAAACTGACTGTTTTGGAACAGCCGTTACGTTTCTTATTCGAATAAGTCCATTATGGTACTGGAGAACGATTTTGCCATACTTTTTTGAATTGTTTATGATCATGATAGAATTCGTTATTGGGCCATTAACTTTTATAATCGCTATAGTTGAGTATTCAACGAGAATTTCAGGCTCCAACTATCCGATATTCACTTTTTGTTCATAGACTAGCATATATATAAACTTAATACTAAAACTACTACTTATATTTTTTTTCCAGGAGCTCGCCGCTAGATTCAGTTGTCATAAATGAGTTTCAATGATTCTCCGAGGAAACTTGAATTCCATGAGTAAATTATGTGTTTTCCATATCATTTGATCGTACTTGTACATTCAAATGAATCTGTCAAACTGTTCAGTAAATTTCAAAAAGAAAATGGACGGTTGGTTTTTTTTTTCTTCATTTTGTTACTCATGTTTACAGGTAATTATATTCTAGCTTTATTTGCTAGGAGATATTGGATTGCATTTTTCCGTTTTTATCGATTTTAAGATCATTGCAGCATCTCGTTTCACGTAACCGTCAACATTATTCTCGCCCGCTGCTATTTTATTATGCGCCATTGTCTGTATTTTCGCTTATGGATGTACAGGGGTTGTTTTGAGTTACGATTCTGCTTATTTTATGTTGAACATGATAGCAACAACTTTCGGAAAATCAACCTATGCGCGTCACCTATTGTAACGTGCGAACATGACGTCAACCTGCCATTGGACCATAGACGCGCCGAGTGAGATTGATATTTGTATTTGTATTTGTATTTATTAACATTTATTTCCTTCTCAACAGCACAATATAAAACACAATGTATATATACATGATATATGTAACAATTATTTCAACATAGAGTATACAGTAATTAATTCAGATACGGAAGGAGGCGAAAACCCGGAAAGCGTAGCTTGAGTTGGGAACGCCCATAATAAATTAACACAGTTACCGAAAGAACATTATAGACATTATTATGAAAATTACATTGTATATAACAGAACGTTGATAGGAAAGGAAAAATAGTGAAAGGAAGAGAGGAGAGAATTAAGTATAGGAAGGCATGTTCACTTATAAAGAGAAAGTTACATCATATCGTACAAGAAGTAAACAAAAAATCCATAGTGCATGAACAAATGAAACAAAAAGATATATAAAATCGCCCGTGGTTCGATGCGGCAGTATAAATTCCCTTTTACTCCATAAATTTTCCGAGGTCGATCTCTTGGAGAAGCGCAATTATGTAGGCATCATGTTTTTGTCTCTAGAGGGCGATAGAGCCGATTTTGTTTCGGTCCTCGGCAGGAAAAACCTGATGCATGACTCGCTTGTTATGACCTGTAACGGATTATGTAAATAAATAAATAAATAAAACCAAGTCAAAGTTGATTTATTTAGCCAATGTTATTTTTCTATATTTCTTTTGCAGCGAAGGGAAGAGCTTTTTAAGGAAGAAGTTCATAAATACAACCAAGTTAGTTTTTTTTTTCCATTTCGAAATGCATAAGGGAGATAAAGGGAAGAGACTGATCCAGAGGTGGGAGGGGGAGGGGCACATATCCCCCCTCCCTTGGAAAACATCAATCTAATATACCTTAAGTACCCTGATGCCTCCTTCCCGAAGGGGTTTTAGATCCCAAAATGCATGTTTAACCTGATTTTACTTCTCTTCAAAACCATCCTTATTCTACTTTGTGTAGATATCGGCCGGTTAGCGAAGTGATGACACGTCATATTCAAGAGAAAACAAATATAATAGGAGAGAACAGACTACGAATGAGAAAGAAATAGAGTGGGAAATAACCCCCCCCCCCCCCCCCCAAAAGAAGGGGAGAGACTAAATGAAAGAAGAGAGACTGAAAGAGAGAGAGTAACTGAAATAAAATATAAAGACTAAATAGAATGAGAGACTGAGAGAGAGAGAGAGAGGGGGAAGAGAGACACCCACATACACACTCAATGAAGAAGGCGTGTGAAAGAAAAGGATTTTGAGAGAGAGAGACACACAGACAGACAGAAAAGAAAAAGAGACTGAATGGGCGATGGGGTACGAAATGAAAACGAAGACCGATCGGTCGAGGAACCATTAATCCATTCCATCTTCATGAGCACGGATGAAGATTTCGAGTACCCTCACGTCCACACACTCACAAATGTAAAAATAGGATATGTATTGTCGTACCTATTTATGACCAACAAAACATTCATAAAACGGACAGGTACTTAACCTTATTCATCGCAAACAAATTTGCTTGCGCATCTCGTAATGTGCTCCAGTTTTGATGAAAATATCGCCAACCGTGTCGAATAAATCTTCAGGGGCGAGGCTCGGAGAGGGGCGACCGTGACAAGGCTCTTATAAAACGGTTTTTGATAGGCTTCTTGACTTGTTAATGGAGGGCAAACCTGATTGAGAAAGATGTCCGTAATGGCCGGTTAGCAAGAGCATAGCGATGTCACGTCACATTGAAGGGATAAAGAATAAAATGGGAGAGAAGAGACAAAGAATGAGAAATAGAGAGAGCGAGAAACCCCCCCCCCCCCCCTCCCCCTGCGCCCATCAAAAAAGAAGGGGAAGAACTAAAGGAGAGAAGAGAGACTGAAAGAGGGAGAGTTACTGAAAGAAAATATAAAGACTAAAATAGGAGAGAGAGAGAGAGAGAGAGAGAGAGGGGATATAGAATGAAAAAACATACTTGATTTTAAATCACATAATAATATTAATGATAATAATATTAATAGGCAATTCTATAGCGCCGTCTATCTAGAAATTCTATTCCGAGGCGCATTTATTATTACCCCGGCTTTAGCCTATAGCTGCCATTACAGCGCTCCAGCATTTCAAGGAATTAGTTCCTGCGAGATATCCATTCACTTTACCTGGGTTGAGTGTGGCTAATGTAGATCAATGTCTTGCCAATAGCTATAACTGATCATGCAGGATTGTTTGGGAGCAAATCTTTTTCATATGCAAGCAGCAACATCAGCATCAAGGTAAGAACAACATCAAAAACATTTGTTTTCCTTTAAATGTTATTTAAATCCAGATTTTTCTGCCAAATAAAGAAAAAGGGAAAATGTGAACATAGGAGTTACTTTCGGGGGGTTAAATTAGTATGGGTATGCACATTTCTTTATTGCACTCAATATATTGTTCCCTTCTTCGCTAGAGAGCGAAGGGGGCGTGTGCTAATCCGCCCCACCCTAAATTGCATGTGATAGATTATGCCCTAACTTACGACCCTGACATACTGCTCTTCAAATCTTTGTTTTGTTTTATTTTGTCTTGTACCCCCCCCCCCCCCTGAACGCACGCCAAATTTTAAAGGGTTTCCCCCCGTTCTGTCTCTCTAGCTGCCGATAAAGGGTTGAAAATGAAACGGGAAAATTATCCTTTATAAAATGGGTAGCGTATGAAGCCCTGCAGACTACTAAAAACATAGAAAACCTAGTATAATTATCGAAATATCGGAGAAATTGACACAATGAAGGGCTTTCGGTATACACGTACAGTTTGAGTGAATATAATTATGTGCATTGTAAACTGCACCGCGGAATAGATCTGAATTAACTAATTACATGTGTAATTTTTATCAGCAATTATGTCAACATCAGATTCGGTAGGAATAATAGATAAAGGAAGATCCCTAACATCTTGTCACATTATCTAAGATATATTATTCACGTGTACATGCACAAAATGTGTAAGGTGCAGAAAGCCTTTGTCTCGAACAGCACATGGAAACTCACAGGTTTACTTAAAGGTACTATGTCCCATTTGCAGGCCCAAAAATGAAAAAGTTAAATTCCAACTGCATTTGAAAGATAATACTAATTTAGAACTTCCCTAAAAAAGGTGGGGCTTGAAAATGTCTTCAAGTGGGAAAATAACGACTATTATTGTCAAATCTACTTTAGGGCTATAGAGCCCAAAAGTAATAGTCTTGATTTTCAGACAATTGTATCGAATGGTCATACGTTTTATGCTGCGCAAAGATTCAATCAGTTTAATCTTGCATGGCCATCACAAGAAGTGGGTTATTGATGTAGACAAATGCTCATGTACCCTTTACAACTCTTTTCATGTATGTTATTACCAAAGAAGAAAAAAGCCAGTCAGTCACTCAATAGTGTCTGACAGTGAGGTCTAGCAAGTAAACGGGTTTCCTTGCATAATTTGAATATGAGGACATTACTAGCGTTTAAATTTCACAGATAGGACATACATGACATATTCATAATTCCTGCAAAGTTCTACAGAATTTGAGGTTGGCTGCAAAAGGGACATAATACCTTTAACCTCAAAAATCTAGTAAGTTCAAGAACGAAAAGTTGTTGATAAACTACCAAAGATATGGACAGAAGACTTTCATGAAAAAGATGGTCAAGATCGTGTGATTATAACAAAGATAATATCCTAAATTGTGCTTGTAAATAAGCATTTTCCCGACTTGACATTATCACCTTCTTTTTTCTAAATTCACAAAATCAACGCGAATAAGTCAGCAAAAGCTTTGAGACCCAAGTAACAGTGCATAAGGCCTTTGGACCTACATTAACTTCTTTAAACCCAAACTTGGTATACAATATGATTTAAAATGGCAGCTGCTCAATAATGCCCGGGTGCAGAGTAATGAATAAGGTATCATTAAACATGATATTACTTATTTTTTAAATTAAATGTGAATCAAGGTCGCACAGCTTATCAAAGTGTTGTCCATTATGTCATATGTTTCTCTTCAGGGGCTTGGTTCAGTGGTTTAAGAGGAAAAGATGTCTAAACTGACAAGGGTTGTATCACAAGCCAGTAGAATTATTGGAATGCCCATGTAACATTATCAGACAGTGTACAATCAGATCTCTTGACTAGGCTTGATATTATAACGAAACATATTGGATGAGGTGTTTGTAAACAGATCTGGAAGGATTAGCCTTCCAAAAGTGAAGACTGAGAGATACAGACAGTCACTTTTTTATTGCAGCATGCAAAGATTTTAATAGTAAATTTAACAGATGAGCTAGTATGCTCACTGTTATGTCCCTTAATATTGCTAAGGCTTTTGAATAATGTGCAATTCATGTGTGTAAATGTTTACACATAATTATAATGATAAAAATAATAATAATAATGATAATAATTTTTAACATTTTTCTAAAGCGCATCATACAACAAGTCTCTATGCGCTTTACATACATAAAGGAGTGTAACTATTTTATCTACATAAGGCTTGAACCATTTGTAAGGTCAACATACAGAGTAACCTCTTCAGTAGACTTTTCAAGCAGAAAGTCAAATATGTGTTCACATTATGCTTAATAAGACACGATGTTTATGTATTTTAAATTTTATATATGTGTAATTGTGTATGTCTGTGTAACACATTTGCAAATTGCTCATTCACATGAAATGTTATACTATAACAACCGGTAGTTTGTTTAAGTCTTGTCAGAGCCAAATACCTTGCCCTTTACAAATGGAAAAAATTGTTTGAACTTTGCAATAAAATGGTTTATATTATCATATACTTACCATGTGATTTATTTTAAGTAAAACGTAAACAAAACAATTATAAATAATTCATCTGTCATCTGCAAATGCGTTATACTGCCCTCCACACCCCAGCTTAGTAATTTGCATCAATTACCGTGTTTACACAGTGATCCGCCTGAGGGTTGAAGCCGGGTTAAAGCCGCGAGGCGTGTTGAACCATTACGTCTATGGTTGAACCCGGCAATTGTTCCCGTTTACATGACATAAAATTGCTGGGTTCAACCAGGGACAACTCGTGGCTTCAACCCGGCTTCAACCCTCGAGGCGGATCACTGTGTAAACACGGTACATGTCTCTTCGCATTCTTCTTTCTTTTTATCTTTTTCTCTCTTCTTTCAAAGTCGCCGCCGCGTAGTAGCTATCACTATGAATATGATGGACAAAGAAAGCGGACAAAATATACAGTTCCTCAGGTAGATAAAGGAACATCCCTTCACTGCTATTATGTACAAATGTGTAGAACAGGTGAATATGCAAGTGACACCTGTTCTACACATTTGTACATAATAGCAGTGAAGGGATGTTCCTTTGTCTACCTGAGGAACTGTATATTTTGTCCGCTTTCTTTGTCCATCATATTCATATAGTGTATTTTATCCTGAGATCATTTATTGTCTCGATTATACCCATCCAGGCATTTTTATACCGGAGCACTTGTCATGTAAAAAGTGTCCGTGGGTGTAGGGCGCGTATGTGTATATTGTGTGTGGAGGGTGCGAATGTGTGTATGTGTGTTGATGCGTATTAAACTTAGTCTTAGCTAGCTAGAGAGGTGTTCTGGCGTGGAAGTGCCTGGATGGACGAGCTTAAAACAAGCTTTTTTATTCGCACTGCCTCCGTCAGTATAATCTATTCATGCAACATACTTAACATTGTGATGATTGTTAATTGTTTGTTCAAATGTAATTATTGTTTCTGCATTCAATTCATTTATATACTTATTTACATGTATGCACCTTCAAATGTCCGAAAACAAATGTTATGTATTTTTTTACATAATAATACAAATTATCTTATCTTAAAGTAGGATCTACCAAAGTTGGTATATTATATGCGGAGTTAAGAACAGGCTTAATGGAGTTGGTCCCAGGATGGATGCATGTCGATAGCTTGAATGAGAAAGATTGTTTCTGACTGATCTATTTCTTCTGAACGAATTTGACATAATATCAATAAAATCATATTTTTAACGTCATTTATAGTTCCATGTAATATTTTGGCTATAGGCTGGTGCAATGCTGGAGCTAAAATACTGAATGATAGTTTGACGAAATGGCGCATATATAATAACGAAAATGATACATAATTATGGGGCTGGTACCAAATGATAACTCCCGCATGCAGCGAAAGTTGAGCAACGCGACTGACGTTCGTGACGTCATAGATCATGTTTGTTCATGACCATCCAGCCTAGCGCCTAACAACATATAAAATGCGTGTACAAGTAATTGTCGAATTACATGATCTACTATATTGGTTTAGCTGCCACGGATTTCTTGTGAAAATAATATTCAAAACATATATTTTAAACGCTCTCAAAAAGCCACGATGACATCCAAGATGGGAGTGATTCGACTCTTCATGTGTCTGGGCGTCATTTTGCACATTGGTCCTTTGTTTTCCAGTGCCACGAGCCCAGGAATCCAGGCTGTTTTCAACCACACCTATTCGGGAAGTGTTTCGGAAGGCAACGATATCATATACCCGTTCACACACAACACGTCAAATGTACCGTATCGTAGACTGAGACTGAGTGTGGGATTTGAGGCGGTTTTCAACCAAACCTATTCGGGAAGTGTTTCGGCAGGCAACGATATGATATACGCGTTCAAACACAACACATCAAAGGTACCATATCGTAAACTGAGATTGAGTGCGAGAGTGGGGACATGGTCCAGTATTGTGTGAATGATTGATAATGCATATTATGTACAACATAGAAATAACCGTCAGGTATCGGAGGGAGTTCTTTATCCAAACTGACATTTTTCAACCGTGCCTTATCGAGGGGGGGGGGGGGGATTAACTTTCCGGAAAGTGCCCTTGTTCGTTGGTGCCCCCCCCCCCGCCCCACTTTGGAAGTCGCTCGGCCGCCCCTGACCGAAACGTTATGTTAGTGATAATGAATAATAAGAGAGGTAAATGTAGTAACTAATTTACTATATATTGATTTTGCTTAATTGTGTCCCCCCCCCCCCCCATGTTTTAAAAAGGATTGACGCCCCTAACTACTAGTAGTACAAAGCTTCATGAACTATATTACTGGTGCTCGTGCTTCTTCTACCGCTGTAGTGCTAATAACAATTCAAACAAAATCAATATAAAATGATGAGGATGATAATGATAATAATGGTAATGATGATTATGGTAATAATGACGACAATGATGATGATAGTAATAAAAGTAATGATAATAATGATTAAAATAATACAAATATAGGGATGATGACAATATTAGTAGTAATAATAAATTAAAGACAATAAACAGGCCGATACCCGTACTATAGCACCACCATGGTTGTCGATCCGGGGGGGGGGGTGGGGGTGGGGGGAAATATCCCACAAAAAATATTTCAGGTGGGGGGATGGCCTGTACAATCATCCCCTCAATAATTCACCATCAAAAAAAAATGAAGAGAACAATAATGATGAGAGCCCGATGAGAGTAATTAATGGTTATTACTCTCAAGATGACCATCAATAATTATACACATTTTGCTATCTCATTTTCATAATACATACATATATGAAGAGAAAACGAAGTAAATGAGACAACCGTATATGAGACAAGAATAAATTGAATTCTCGCTCATACGGCTTAATCAGGAATTGATGAATTTATTCAATTTATTCAATCAACAGCATCATAGGGATGCAGTACGCCAAATGCAAAGCCGCAGCGTTAAAAAGTAACGAGCTAAATGTTAAGCGCGAAGCGCAAAAGTGCAAAAAAAAGTAGAGAGTGGGAGAGATAATGAGAGGCAGAGAGGATAATAACCCAGGTAGCAAGCCCATGTGGGACCACATGGGTCCCATATGAAAATTATCAACCAATTCCTCAATATAAAGAACTCTTAAAGGTAAAGGAAAGCATCTGAGCAAGAATATCACATGACTTTTGGCCAGTTCAATCTGAAGTGATTTGTAAAGCTGTGTGGGGTTAATGATGCGTTTTTTTTCTTCTTCATAATGCAAGTAAAGTAATAAAATATTGTATCATTGAAGACAAAGACGGTTTTGTCCAAATGGCAGCATGTAGGAGACGGAATTTTCAGTTTGTTCCGTGATTCATACTCAGTATCTATTTTGTTTGTTTGATTTCATCCATTTCTCTGTTTTATATCTCTACATGTAAAACATTTGAAGAGCTATTTAACGAAAGGAGCAAAATCTTTTGATAGCAAATGGAGATAATGATATACATTTTTCTCTATTTAACTTGAACAAAATTATCAATCTAAATTACGAGAGAAATTATGAACACATGCATCTTTTAATAACAATTTTCCATAGACACCTGAACAAAATCGGGTAAACAAAGAGTCCTTTCTTAAATTACACACATTGATCTAGTGCTTCTTGAAAATAAGCTCTTTGTATGTACATAAACAAGCAATAACACAGAATACTCCAGTTCGATATTTTGGAAAAAGATTATAATGTCACAACTTATTTTTGTTTTATTGAAAAGCTGATGTAGGCATATGTTTAGTATTCAATCGTAACAGGCATTAAGATAGTTAAGGTGTTTTTGAAGGTTAGAATGTTATTAAGTTTGAAGTTTTGTTTCTAACACCGCTTCCAATAATAATCCACCTTCTAAGACTGGTTATAGTTTTTGAAGAAAAAAATAGTGCTCTGTTCAGGGCCTTAGGGGAATATTATACTTATATTTTAGAGCGTATCTGGTATGATAAGTATATCTGGGTGACGAAGGAGATAATGGAAGTTTGTTGTTTGGTACTTGGAACGTAAGTTTTATATTATGTTTCTTAAGAAACAGACAGTTTGTATGAGATCAGGAGTTTAAATTTTCTGTCATTTTGAGAACCAAATTTGCATCAGTAGTATTCTGTATCATTGAATTGAGTTTCCCGCAGAGAGGATTCAGTTGGTTTAATTAAAGAAGGAAGAGAGTCAAATGAAGAACCAAAAGCAATATGTTTTTCATTTACTAATGAGAGCTATTTTTTTGAGATCTCCTTGCACAGAATATTGGAATGGGTTTTTCCCGATGAAAGTTGTTTGGAGACATCAATATTCATAAAATGTATGTTTCTATCACCAGGAAATAAGAATTTTCTGCCTACATGAACCTTTCCTGGTTGCGTGTTAATGCATTTGCCCACTGGTAACATAATACACTGTTGCTCATAACGGTGGAATATTTTTTTTTATCCCAATTTATGGAATTATTTTAAAAATAATTTAAAAATACTAGATCTAGATAATAGTATACAGTCTCAGATTTTATTGAATAATAATTTGCCAATATGTGTTTTGCGTGACTGCTAAAGCATGTATATTATGCTACTATGTTTATCAACTAGGGGACCTATGCCCTTAAGTCATAGATGACAGTAATGAGGATTAATGCCCTACAAAAGGGCGATGATATAGCACACCGACACGGTGTTGATCCTGGGGCCTCACAGTTACGAGGCCATTGCTTTGTCACTGAACCATGACTGTACGCAGCGGGGGCTATGGTAGGGGGCAGTTTCCATAAATTTAAAAAAAAACAGAAAATGCAATAAATTTTCAATAATTTATTGCATTCTACCCCGGTTCCCAACATAAAAAAATCCTCTGGACGGCCATGCATTATGGCTCAAGGCATGGGCACACAGAAGATTTTTTTTATGTTGGGGACCGGGGTAGAATGCAATAAATTATTGAAAATTTATTGCATTTTCTGTTTTTTTCTTCAATTTATGGAAACTGCCCCCTACCATAGCCCCCGCTGCGTACAGTCATGGTTCAGTGACAAAGCAATGGCCTCGTAACTGTGAGGCCCCAGGATCAACACCGTGTCGATGTGCTATATTAGTGCCCTTTTGTGAGGCATTAATCCTCATTACTGTCATTTATGACTTAAGGGCATAGGTCCCCTAGTTAATAAACATAGTAGCATAATATACATGCTTTAGCAGTCACGCAAAACACATATTGGCAAATTATTATTCAATAAAATCTGAGACTGTATACTATTATCTAGATCTAGTATTTTTAAATTATTTTTAAAATAATTCCATAAATTGGGATAAAAAAAAATATTCCACCGTTATGAGCAACAGTGTACTTTCACAAGTTGATGTCCCTCACCATTGGTTTTTTTTTTTGGTAATGTCTAAATTTCGTTAATCTTTGTTATTGCCTTTTTTCCAATCATACAATGTATCAATAATAATGTTCCATTTTTTCCCCTTCTTCTTTTCTTCTCTATCATAGAATAACTCACACTTTAATATGTATTATTGATTTCTTAATGCGTATGTTGTTATTATCAAGTTCGTATTTAATGTACGTTCTCTATCAATGTATTCTATCACATCATTCTTACTTTGATTACTATGTCTTTTTAATTTGTATAGGAATCAATAATAATGTTCCCCAATTTTGATAAATTCCAATCATACAATGTATCAATAATAATGTTCCACAATTTGTAAAACTTCCAATCATATCAATAATATTTTTCCATAATTTGGATAACTTCAAATGAAATCAAATTATTAATAATAATGTTATACAGTTTTGCTAACTTCCAATATTACCGTATCCATATATGACTGTATAAACAGACAGTTTTCTGCATTTTGATATGTTTTATTGATTTCTTAATGCATATGTTGTTATTATTAAGTTCTTATTCAATGTACTTCCTCTATCAATATGTTCTATCACATTCTTCTCACTTTGATTACTATGTATTTTAAATTTGTCTATAAATCGATAATAATGTCTCCCAATTTGGATAACTTTCAATCATCAATAATAATTTTCCATAATTTGGATAACTTCAAATCAAATCAACTCAAATTCATAATGTTATACAGTTTTGCTAACTTCCAATATTACCGTATCCACATGACTGTATAAACAGACAATTTTCTGCATTTATTATACATGCATAGTTTGAACAGCTCTTTTTCGAATCCTTCTTTAAAATAATCCTAACAGTATTTGATCTACATGTATATTATCGTTAGTTTTAGTTACACATTCATTTATAAATTATGTTGACCTTATCTTTATATTTTGTTTTATGTATGCACCAGCCAATGTGGAGAGCCTCTCGACAGAATTTTTAAAATTCTTTTAGGTGATCCTCAGGCATTGGCTGGTGCTAAATATCATTATGTTTACAGTATGTTCTATCATTTGTTAACCTTGTGATGTTTTGTATGTTATCATCTTGCCTGGAAATGAAATAAATAAATAAATAAAAAAGGCAATCAATTGTCGCTAAGGTTCAGTAATCGTTCCTTAGATTGCTATGCCCTAAGCAATACCATGAGACATCAAGCTAGGTAGAACTATGACCGACAAATATCATACTGTCTTGGAAACAGTCAGAAACCACACATTTCTTAACAACAATTGAAACTTCTCCCGGGGGCCTGAAATGTAATCCCTTTTGTCCATACAAACAGCATTGTAAAAAACGATAACAAAAATACGAATGCTAAAAATACATCGTCGTTAACGTTGGGAACCTCCACTTTTATCTCTTTTTGCCAAATATTCCGAACAATAAGACCAACCAAATGGAATGAACTGTGAAATGAATTTATCATGAGTCCGGAAATATTGATTTGCTGCTACTTGTTATGACAGTTTTAAAGAGCAGCAACGGCGAATAATTACCGCTAAAATTCGGCAATCGTTGCTTTGAATGCTTTTCCCTGAATAATGCTATGGGCATAAAGCTAGATAGAAGTATGATCGACAAAAAAAATTATCTTGAAAACAGTCAGAAACCATTAGAACTAGAATAAAAATGATACAAATAATAATAACAATAATTATCATAATCAAAATCATCTTATTGATACTCATACTAAATACAACAATCAAAAATGATAATAGAAATAAGTATAACTGTGTACTACTCCTACTACTACTACTACTACTACTACTACTATTACAAATATAACTACTACTCCTTCTACTACTACTACTACTACTCCTACTACTACTACTACTACTACTACTACTACTACTACAAATATAACTACTAGTACTACTACTACTACTCACTAGTACTACTAGTAAAAATTATGTGACGCTACATAACACAGTGTTGTTTAATCGCGGTAGAGGTTTACGGTACACCATGTGTAAAGTCCTAGAAGGACTAAGGAAAGTGGATAGAAAATAGAAGTGAAATAGAAAGGCGAGAAAGTGGAGGTTGGAAGGAAGAGTATCTTTCGGAAGTGAGTATAGTCCTGAAAAGGACTGTAAACCAGAAAGTTGTAGATAGGATGAGAGGTTTGAGTAGAAGACTGGATTGAGTTGGAGAGTTGAGTAGAGTTGCAGAGCAGGAGCAGGAGAGTAGACTCGACGTTTCGGACAGGTTGACTGTCCGTCTTCATACCACCATGCAAACCTTCAAACATCATCTGACAGTGTTGTTTATTGTTCTAAAGATATTTTTTGCTTACACCCAGTAGATTAATAACGTAAGCTCGATCTTGTAATTTAAAACAAGTTAGAAAAAAATCTTGAAACCAGCGGGATATTCTGGGTGCAAGCCAGTTAATTCTTAACAACAATTGAAATCTTTTCCAGGGGGCCTACAATGCAATTCTTTTCTTTTTTTTCTTACTCAAATTGTAAAGACGCTGAAAAAATAAGAATACTAATACATCGTCGCGAACGGTGGGAACATTCACTTCTATCTCTTTTTGCCAAATATTCCGAACAATAAAACCAACCGAACGGAATCAACCGTTAAATGAATTTATCATGAGTTCGGAAATATTAATTTGCTGCTATTTGGCATGAAAATTTTAAAGAGCAGCAGAGGCAAACAATTGTCGTCAAAATTCAGCAATCGTCGTTGTGCTAGCTTTCCCCTGAATAATACCATGGGTTTAAAGCTAGATAGAAGTATGATCGACAAAAATAATATTGTCTTGAAAACAGTCAGAAATTATTACAACTAAAAATGGATAAGATATAGCGCGATCATTTATTTAAAGACCGTCAATACTACTGGGCCAGAAGAGATTAGACCACACAGCGAGGTCACTGACATGTGGCTATCTCATTAACTCAGCTCTCAACTAACATAGGAAAAAGAGAATCATGGGGGACCAAAAGGCACCGATTGGGGAAGTTTTCTATATATAGGGAACAAGTAGCTACAAGTAGGACAGTGGAGCTTTAAAGCAAGTTCATTTTGACTTTGATAATTCTCCAGTACCAAATATCAAAGCACATCTCGAGCCAGCTTCAAATAAATATAAACTTGAAAACAATATATAATGACATATTGTCTATTGTCATGATTGGGTTATTCATTTTTATCTTCTTTATATTTTACTCTATTATACAAAACTTTTATTCTAATGTACACTGTTGGTCATAATGGTGGAATATTTATTTTTACCCCAGTTTAGGGAAGGATTTTTAAAAATTATTTATTTCTAATAGATCTAAATAATGGCATACATTCTCAGATTTTATTGAATATTAATTTGCGAGTGTTTGTTTTGCGTGACTGCTTAATCATATGTGTGCTACTATGCTAATCAGCTAAGGGACCTACGTCCTTAAGTCATAATTGACAGTAATGAGGATTAATGCCTCACAAAAGGGCACTAATATATAGCTGATCGATACGATTTTTATCCTGGGGCCTCACAGTAACGAGGCCACTGCTTAGCCCCTGAATCATGACTGTACGCAGTGTTTGCTAGGGTACGCGGCCCCTTCCACAAATCCCCCAAAACGAAGAAAATGCAATAAATTGTCAAAAATTCATTGCATTTTCCCCCCGGCCCCCTACAGGAAAAATTCCTCTGTAGGGCCATGCATTATGGTTCAAGGCATGGCCACACAGAGGAATTTTTCCTGTAGGGGGCCGGGGGGAAATGCAATGAATTTTTGACAATTTATTGCATTTTCTTCGTTTTGGGGGATTTGTGGAAGGGGCCGCGTACCCTAGCAAACACTGCGTACAGTCATGATTCAGGGGCTAAGCAATAGCCTCGTTACTGTGAGGCCCCAGGATAAAAATCGTGCTGATCAGCTATAT
Source organism: Strongylocentrotus purpuratus (assembly GCF_000002235.5). Classification (NCBI taxonomy): domain Eukaryota; kingdom Metazoa; phylum Echinodermata; class Echinoidea; order Camarodonta; family Strongylocentrotidae; genus Strongylocentrotus; species Strongylocentrotus purpuratus. The sequence goes on from NW_022145594.1 coordinate 28,677,717, forward strand.
TAGTGCCCTTTTGTGAGGCATTAATCCTCATTACTGTCAATTATGATTTAAGGACGTAGGTTCCCTAGCTGATTAGCATAGTAGCACACATATGATATAGCAGTCACGCAAAACAAACACTCGCAATTTAATATTCAATAAAATCTGAGAATGTATGCCATTATTTAGATCTATTAGAAATAAATAATTTTTAAAAATCCTTCCCTAAACTGGGGTAAAAATAAATATTCCACCATTATGACCAACAGTGTATCTTCTATTATCTTGATAATATTTCAGCAACGAAAAGATAATCCTGGTAGACACCTTGGATTTGGTATAGCAATACATTCTGGGCACATGACGTATTGCAAAAGATCATTACTAGCCCTTCTAATTAATGTACTTATACACTACTGCCGTCGATGTTTATGCTGATGGTGCCAATGATATGGCGTGGAAGTGCCTCGATGGACGAGCTCAATAACAAAACAAAACAAGCTTTTTTAACTGCACTGCCTTTTCCTCAGTATTGTCTTATTCTTTTAATGCAACCTTCTTAAAATTGTGATGATTGTTAAATAATACGTTGAAATGTAATTATTTTGTCTGTATTTATGTCTGTATGTAAATGTATATCACCTTTACATGTCCGAAGTCAAATGTTATGTATTTTTTACATGACAATAAATATCTTGAATCTTGAATCTTGAATCTTGATGTAATAATAATGATTCAGAAAAAGATAATAATAATGGTAATGTAAAAGATAATAATAACAATAATTATCATAGTCATAATCATCTTTTGATAATCATACTGATAACTATAATAATAATAAGTATAATAATAAGTATAATGTCTACTACTACTACTACTACTACTACTACTACTACTACTACTACTACTACTATTGATACTAGTACTACTATTACCACTACTACTACTACTACTACTACTACTATTGAACTACTACTACTTCTACTACTCACTACTACTACTACTAATACTACTACTACTACTACTACTACTACTACTACTACTACTATTGAACTACTTCTACTACTCACTACTACTACTAGTGAATAACATGTGACTCTACATACAATAGTAACACAGTGTAGTTTATCGTTCAAAAAACACTTTTGGCTTGCCTCCAGTAGAGTGATAATGTGTGCTTGATCTTGTAATTGAAAACAAATTAGAAAACAAATATTTGAACAAGCGGGATATTCTGAAAGCAAGCCAGAACATTCTTAACAAAAAATAGAACTTCTCCCAGGTGCCTAAAATGTAATCCTTTATTCCATACAAATATCATTATAAAAGGACGGGAAAAATACGAATGATAATAAATAAATCGTCGATAACGGTGGGAACCTAACTTCTATCTCTTTCGTCTGCTAAATATTCCGAACAATAGAACCAATCAAAAGCAATCAACTGTGAAACGAATTTATCATTAGTCCAGAAATATTCATTTGCTACTACTTGTCATGAAAGTTTTAAAGAGCAGCAAAGGCGAATAATTATCGTATAAAAATCGGGAACGGATTGTTATGCCACATGTTCGTGTAGTCCCATATACATATTTTTGTGTACAGTGCTTGCAACTTTACCAAGACTAGGCCAAATCCCACATTTTGCAGTACACACCAATACTTAAATGCTAGATGATCAACCTTTTCTGATCGATTTTACACCGTTTCTTGCAAAATGTAATCGCATGACCATAACTCAACTTTATCTTTAACAGTAGCTTTCGTATTTTCCCCAACTTTCAACCTTTACCAGGATAAGGCGATCCGATTCCACTTCCTCAGCGATGATGCGGTGCCAGACTTCCCAATCCTCGTCGTGGTTAAACGATCCCGGAGTGTCTTGTCCTGGACTGTGCCTTACGTCTCACCAGACGGGTAAGATACATGAAGGAGCATTTATATGGGTTCTCGTAGTGGCTATGAATGTGTGGGAACCTGCACAGTTTAATACCTTTGTGTATTAATTACACAAAGGAAGAATAAGGAGAAGAAGAAGACGAAGAAAGAGAGATAGATATATATATATATATATAGAGAGAGAGAGAGAGAGAGAGAGAGAGAGAGAGAGAATAACATAGAGAAAGAAAAAGACAAAGGAAGAAACTAACAACTAAACCACTCCTCCAAAGAAAAGGGGGGATGAGGACGAGGTGAAGGTCTGGAGAAACAGACACAATAAGATCGTATAGTTTAAGGGCATATTATCGATATATCAGTTATTAGCAAACTTCTAAATTAAATGTTTAAAGATAAACTTTAGTACTGGTAATGCGATTGAAAGAAAAGGTGTGGAAAGGATCAGAAACAGTTGATCGTGTAGCATGTAAGTATTGGTGTGGACTGCAAGGTTCTGGATTCATCAAAATCATAATAAATTTGACCGAGTCTTGGTAAAGTAACAAGCACTTACACAGAAAGCTATATATGGGACAACACTCATGGTGTCGGGGCTGGTACTACCTTGATTTCCTTGTCTTCTTATGCTCATTACTCAGCCAGTATACATTTTCTTCCAAAATTGTTTGGCACATGTCATTTATTTTTGTAATCTTGAACATTCAGTGTAAGTTTCGTTTGATTCTGTGAGAATTAATTTTCTTTTTTTTACCAGAACTCAAGTTTATCTTTAAGATATAGGCTTATTTTACTTATTGTACAGTTAACGACTATATCATTCATACCCCTTGTACATTGGATGTTCTTTTTGGGATGTTGTAACTCAAGAATGAAAGGGGGACTGTTTAAATTAGGGCTTTTGTTGAGTACTTTTAAATGTACATATATATGTAAGCTTTAATACAGGGGTTGTCAAACGTTTTCTTCGGCGGTCCTGATGGGAATTTCATGAAAGCTACGATGTCCGAAATAATGGGCAAATTTAGATAACTTAATCAAAATCGTCCATTCATATAAGTTAGTGATATAATACATATTACATGTCCTAATACACGTACCTTAATTTCAAGAATTAAAGACAGTCAAAGGTTGTGGTATGCAGGTAGGGTATATCAATGGGGACAGTGGCACTGTTTGCCGTCACTAAGCTGCTTAAACATTAGCACAAATGGAGTGATTGCGAGACAAAGACATTGAAGCGAATGTTCCGACAATCTACTCCAAATTGTATAGCAAGCTCATAGGCGGAGATCGGGGGAGGGGGGGGGGGGACTGGGGAGATATACCCCTCCCCCAATATTTGACCAAGAAAGGGGGGGAACTATGTAATCATCCCCAATGCTATGCATATCTTTATGATCAAATGTTCACCGTAAAGCCTTTCATTTAAATTTTGCCTTAAAGTATTACCCTAATCGCACGAATCTGGTTTCAGTTTCATAAACAAGAAGTTCTTATGTTGTTGTGAATCTTTTGTCGGGTTGCAATAAAAGCGCTGCATTAATTGCATAAGTTGTATACGTACACCTCACAATCACCTTACAAACGCCTTACGACCGCCATAAGCCGTTCACGTACGAAGGCCATGCAAAGCTCCGTTCTTAAGGCGTTCTTAAAAAATACCGTAAGAGCCCTTTATGAACAACTTAATGCGTTCTTACGATCATCGTTACAATTTGAGGCTTCTGGAATTGTCCCTCGACCCTACGAAATGTACGAAGATCTTGCGTGGTTCTTACGAAGTTATTACGACGTTTGTTCGGCAACCTTACAAAGACAGGGTTTCGTACGAGGTTGAAAAAATAATGAACCATACCATCGACCAGTCTGCGAACTTACGAACGGTTCAGGAACGGTCTACAAACGTTGGTTTCGTATGACCTTCTTTAAGAAGATCTTCCGAAGTGGTCTGAAAATCGTTCTTACGTCATTTTTAGCGGTTCGTAATGGTATTTGTGACTAAGGCGTAAGGTCGCCGTGCGAAAATGCACATCCTTTAAAGAGGAAAAACCCAATTCGGATGTGTTTATAAGCACATATTCATAACGGAATACTGAAAAGACATATAATTATATAATCTATACATGTGAGCGAGCGAGTTTTGGGGGAAATAAGTCGATTTAAATAAGGGGCACATTTAATGATGAGAGGAAAAGAGGGACACTTATCGAAAGGGATTAGACATTTTGATATAAGAAAAGAAAAGGAGCACGTGTGAAAGTTAAAAGGGTTATCGTCAGAGATGAAAAAAGGCATTTATGAGAATTGGAAATGGGAATTTGTCGACGAAAAGGGGGCACCCATCATATTTTGATAGAGACATTTATTAGAGGTGAATATGGTGAATGTGGAGAATTTATGAGGAAAGGTCTCTTATTAAAAAGGAAAAGGGGCAATTGTGAAAATAAAAAAGAGGCATTTACAATAAAGGAAAATGCGCATTTGTTGAAAGAAAAGGGGCACCGATCAAAATTTAAAGGGGCATTTATCAGAGGTGAAAAGGGGGCTTTTATAGAAAGGGGGAAGTGGCTCTTACCAAAAAGAAAAAGAGGCATGTCTTAAAATAAACAGGGCATTTATAAGAAATGAAAAAGAGTAATAATGAAAAGGAGAAGGGGCAGTTTTAAGAAGGAAAGAGAGCTTTTATTAGAAAGGAAAGGAGCACTTGTCAAATTAAAAGGGACAGTAATCAGAGATTTGTTTTGTCACATTCCCAAAAAACATAATCTGAACAAATCGATTTTCAACGTACTTAAACTATTACAAAATTGGTAAGGGTATGAATAATTTTGTTGTTTACTGTATATTTAGCTATCTTAGATTGAGACAGTAGAAATGCTGTGGTCTATTGGATATATCAACGGACTGTGGCTCGTGGATCAAGTCCCGCCTCGGCCACAATGCATCTACATTTGCCTCTGTCCACCTGGTGCTAAATGGGTATCTGGTAGGATGAGAACGTTAAAGTGGATGGTTAGATACATGATGCAGGGCTGAAATACTCTCCAGTGAGCGAAGGATGTACACTATCATGTGCAGATTACCAATTGAATCCAAAGACTGGAGTAACTAATAATACCAATATAAAGTGCTTGCATATGTAGTAAATACGTTAAGCACTATGAAAAAGTCATTATTCTTTGTTGTTGTTTCATCCTCAGCCAGAAATATGGCTCAGTAAGCAAGACCCTGTGCCCTGATTCCTCCAACCTAAACGCCAGCGTGGAGGAGACCATCATTGTGGACGTCAGCACATTATCCGCCATTGAAGTCAATTTCACCCTGACTGGGATGTTTGTAGACGATTTCAACCTGGAGTAAGTTTGATTTCAAATTGGAAACAGTTTTTTTTCCCTTCTCTTTCTATTATTTATCTTAACATCTGAATAAACTGTATTGTACATTAATTAACCTGCATTGATTTCTATCTCTGAATGTGGTTTACGCTTTTATTGAGAAGTTCGTGGGCGGGTGTTGAGAGGAAGAAAGAAGGGATATTTCATAAAGTACAGTACACTTCATATTATGTACAGATGGCTATGTACAGATTTTATTTTTACAAAAATAAAATGTATTACATGTATTGAAATGGTAAGAGCTATCTGTACAAAACACCCACTTCTAGTTACATCTCCTGCTCCGTATTAATATCAAATTATTATTTGTATTAATATTTCCCTCTTGTCTCTTAAGATCCGATACAGATATCACATTCTCAAGTGATCCATCTTCACCTCAGGTAAGAGATTTTAAATGGTAGGGTACAGTAATGACCCCCCCCCCCCCACCCATCTATTGGATCTACTTGTAAATGCAGTATCGGGAATGAGAAAATTCAGTTATAATGTATTTTTTGCTGAAATCTTGTCAGGAGTATAATTTTATGTACGTGCAGTGGGAAAAATTATAAATTATCTTAATGATTTCCTTTCATGTTTTTCCTGAATTTATAATTAGTCATATAGTTTTTATCTCGTTTTGAAATTTTTTCTGCTACAGACCACCCAGATTTATTGAGAGTAGAAATGTATAGTTACTGAACTTGCCAAGCTAAAAGAACATTACATTTGTAATATTTCAACGGACACGGCAATGCAATTTATTGAATTTTGTATTTGAATCATGTCACTTTTCTCTTTTATTTCATGTACATATATAGGAATTATCTGATTATGTCTTTTTTATTTTGTGTTACAGTTTTATCAATATGAATTTCCAGAGGGAGTCAATATGGTGCTGGTGAGAGCCAAGTCACCAAATGATACATGTGCCTACTTTTCAGTGCAGAAGGCAGAGGTGAGTAGACTTGTTTAACCTACCCCCATTCAACTGGTAGAAAAGTATACATCAATGACATATATCCCACATGTACATGTACACGTACCTTCTTGACCTTTTTTATTTCCACCTCCCTTCATTTCACTTTCTTATTTGTCCAGTTTCCGCCTTTTTATCAATATTGAAATCCCTCTCTTCACGTTTCTTTATCTCACCATTATCCTTTGTTCTTGCCCCACCCCTCCTCTTTCTCTCTTTCTTTCTTTTAATAATATTCATGATTATCCTTGTTATGGCATTTTTGCTTCACATATCTTCCACGTTATCAAACTTCACTGAGTCTTTGTTTCTCTTGTAGGGAAGAGAACACTTTTCCAATTTGTCAATTCTTGCATGGGAGTTGCCTCTTTCCTACTGGCAAGCGGAAAATATCAAAGAAATATCAAGAAATATCAAATACTCTATGAGAGATTAATTAGGTGGTCTGTTATCAACAGACCACCTATTGATTTCGTCAGAATTTTCTTTATTTATTTATTTATTAGGTGGTCTGTTATCAACAGACCACCTATTGATTTCGTCAGAATTTTCTTTATTTATTTATTATTATTAGGTGGTCTGTTATCAACAGACCACCTATTGATTTCGTCAGAATTTTCTTTATTATTATTATTATTATTATTATTATTCTTTATTTTTATTTCTTCCCGTTTTTTGTGCCCACGATAACTTCAAGTTTGGTTTAGTCAATTTGATTCAATTTTGGCACAGTCATAGGTCATTGTCATGACACGTGACTAGAACATTTTCAAGGTCATCAAGTTATCGTGACGTCATCCAGGCGCCATTTTGTGAAATCACATTATCCATCATATCTTCATGATGCATCAGCAAAGGTCATTCATATTTATATCACATATACTTCAGGTCAAGGGTCAACAGGTCATGTCATCAAAGGTCACATGAAGGTCATGATGCGCGCGTATGTGCGCGTCAAAATTTTAAAATGATCAAAATCACCTAAAACTATTAAAGGAGAGTACGAATCAGGTCATTTTAAGCATTTCAAAATTTTCCGTCCGTAAGTGTCCCCGCGCGCGTTGCGCGCGCTCACAGCGCGTGGAAAAGGTCAAACTCAAAATGTTTACATGATTTGGATTTCTCTTAACGTAATTGACAACTTACATTAATTTCAGTCACTCTTCATATTTCATAAGGCCGTGAGCGTGCGTCAAAGTTCAAAATCCGCGCGTGCTGCTATAGGCAATATAATGCAAATTTCATCAAAAACATGCCATTTTAAAAATCGAAATAGCTCTTCAGATAGTCTATCGACCCCCAATTTTTATATCATGGTTGGAAAAAGCATGAGTTGTAGATATGATTTCATACCACCCTGACTCGTACAAAGTGAAACAAAGTCATCATATTGGCATCTAAACTCAAAAAAATGTTTTTTGTTGATGACGTCATTTTTGTCTTTGTTTAATTGAGATTATCTCACTTATCTGTGATCGATTTTCTCTCAGATTTTGATATGTTGTAGCTGAGATAATTCTCTATCAAAAATATCTCATTCATTTCATTTTGATGACGTCATCATAGTTAAATATTCCATTAATAGCGACAATGCATAATTTGTCATATTTGCGTGTTATGTCTATGGGAGGTCACTTTTTTCAAAACATGAATCTGCATAACAAGGTGTTTTGACCAGTATCTCGGTTGTTATTCAACAGTTTTCTCCCAAATTTTAATATGTTGTAGCTGAGACTATTTGCTATCTAAATATTTCCTTATTTTTTCAATCAAATGTCAGGATCATGCTTATGCTCATCATCATCATTATCGTTTTTATCATTATATAACATTATCATTATCATCATCATCATCACCTTTACTATCATGATCATCATCATGGTCATCATGATCATCATTGTTTACATGTCTATATAACTTATCCCATTCTCAATTCTATCATAAGACTTAGACAGACCACCTTATTCGTCTTCGTGACGAATTAAATTTCTAGTTATTATTTATTTTTATTTCTTCCCGTTTTTTGTGCCCAGGATAACTCACAGTTTGGTTTAGTCAATTTGATTCAATTTTAGCACAGTCATAGGTCATTGTTATGACACGTGTCTAGAACATTTTCAAGGTCATCAAGTCATCGTGACGTCATCAAGGCGCCATTTTGTGAAATCACATTATCCATCATATCTTCATGATGCATCAGCAAAGGTCATTCATATTTATATCACATATACTTCAGGTCAAGGGTCAACAGGTCATGTCATCGAAGGTCACATGAAGGTCATGACGCGCGCGTATGTGCGCGTCAAAATTTAAAATTGCTCAAAATCACTTAACTATTAAACGAGAGTACGAATCAGGTCATTTTAAGCATTTCAAAATTTTCCGTCCGTTCGTGTCCCCTCGCGCGGTGTGCGCGCTCACAGCGCGCGGAAAAGGTCAAATTCAAAATGTTTACATGATTTGGATTTCTCTTAACGTAATTGACAATTTACATTAATTTCAGTCACTCTTCATATTTCATAAGGCCGTGAGCGTGCGTCAAAGTTCAAAATCCGCGCGTGCTGCTATAGGCAATATAATGCAAATTTCATCAAAAACATGCCATTTTAAAAATCGAAATAGCTCTTCAGATAGTCTATCGACCCCCAATTTTTATATCATGGTTGGAAAAAGCATGAGTTGTAGATATGATTTCATACCACCCTGACTCGTACAAAGTGAAACAAAGTCATCATATTGGCATCTAAACTCAAAAAAATGTATTTTGTTGATGACGTCATTTTTGTCTTTGTTTAATTGAGGTTATCTCACTTATCGGTGATCGATTTTCTCCCAGAATTTAATATGTTGTAGCTGAGATAATTCTCTATCAAAAATATCTCATTCATTTTTCATTTCGATGACGTCATCATATTAAAAGATTCGATTAAAGGCGACAATGCATAATTTGTCATATTTGCGTGTTATGTCTATGGGAGGTCACTTTTTTCAAAACATGAATCTGCATGACAAGGTGTTTTGACCAGTATCTCGGTTGTTATTCAACAGTTTTCTCCCAAATGTTAGTATGTTGTAGCTGAGACTATTTGCTATCTTAATATTTCCTTATTTTTTCAATCAGATGTCAGGATCATGCTTATGCTCATCATCATCATTAACATTATCGTTTTTATCATCATATAACATTATCATTATCATCATCATCATCACCTTTACTATCATGATCATCATCATGGTCATCATGATCATCATTGTTTACATGTCTATATAAATTCTCCCATTCTCAATTCTATCATAAGACTTAGACAGACCACCTTATTCGTCTTCGTGACGAATTAAATTTCTAGTTATTATTTATTTTTATTTCTTCCCGTTTTTTGTGCCCAGGATAACTCACAGTTTGGTTTAGTCAATTTGATTCAATTTTAGCACAGTCATAGGTCATTGTCATGACACGTGTCTAGAACATTTTCAAGGTCATCAAGTCATCGTGACGTCATCCAGGCGCCATTTTGTGAAATCACATTATCCATCATATCTTCATGATGCATCAGCAAAGGTCATTCGTATTCATATCACATATACTTCAGGTCAAGGGTCAACAGGTCATGTCATCAAAGGTCACATAAAGGTCATGACGCGCGCGTATGTGCGCGTCAAAATTTAAAATTGCTCAAAATCACTTAACTATTAAACGAGAGTACGAATCAGGTCATTTTAAGCATTTCAAAATTTTCCGTCCGTTCTTGTCCCCGCGCGCGGTGTGCGCGCTCACAGCCCGCGGAAAAGGTCAAATTCAAAATGTTTACATGATTTGGATTCCTCTTAACGTAATTGACAATTTACATTAATTTCAGTCACTCTCCATATTTCATAAGGCCGTGAGCGTGCGTCAAAGTTCAAAATCCGCGCGTGCTGCTATGGGCAATATAATGCAAATTTGATCAAAAACATGCCATTTTAAAAATCGAAATAGCTCTTCAGATAGTCCATTGACCCCCAATTTTTATATCATGGTTGGAGAAAGCATGAGTTGGAGATATGATTTCATACCACCCTGACTCGTACAAAGTGTAACAAAGTCTTCATATTGACATCTAAACTCAACAAAATGTATTTTTTTGATGACGTCATTTTTGTCTTTGTTTAATTGAGATTATCTCACTTATCGGTAATCGATTTTCTCCCAGATTTTGATATGTTGTAGCTGAGATAATTTTCTATCAGAATAAGTCATATTTTTTCATTTGGATGACGTCATCATAGTTAAATATTCGATTGAAGGCGACAATGCATAATTTGTCATATTTGCGTGTTATGTCTATGGGAGGTCACTTTTTTCAAAACATGAATCTGCATGACAATGTGTTTTGACCAGTCTCTCGGTTGTTATTCAACAGTTTTCTCCCAAATTTTAGTATTTTGTCGCTGAGACTATATGTTATCATAATCATCCCTCATTTTTCCAAAAAGATGTCAGAATCACGCTCATGATCATGATCATCATAATTATCATAACGATAATAATCATCCTCATCAACATCATCATGATCATCATCATCATAATCATTACTATCAAGATCATCATCATCATAATCATCATTGTGTACATGTCTATATAACTTATCCCTTTTTCAATACAGTAAATATTACAATCTATTATAAGACTTGAAGACAGACCACCTTATTCGTCTTCGTGACGAATTACATTTCTAGTTGATATTTGTCTTTATCTTTTTCTCCCAGTGTCCGATCTTTGAAGATGTTTCCACCGTGCGTTACAACGCGGGGACATTTCAGACGATGACCTTGCAGGCAGCAATTACAGTCACGGTAAGTCTAGGACAATTATAATACTGAATATTCAATTGTTATTGTTTAATTTATTTATTTATTTATTTATTATAGTTTTATTTTAACAGGGTGGTCTCATTCAAGTTCATTTCTGAACCTGCTCTCCCAGAGAGCCCTGCATCACATAAAAACATGTACAATAATAACATGAATTCAAAAAATACATACAAAGGTAAAATAAACATGGTATATACAATAATTAAACATAGGTAACGAAAAACACGCATTAACTATTGTAAGGAAAAAATACAATTATCAAATTGAGAAAACTAGATGAATGAATTGTAATAAATAAAGGTCAAATTAACGTGAAAATATGTTTACAAGGAAAACTGAAAGGTTTTGACATTCTTTTTAAAACTTTGCAGCGACTTACAATTTTTAATATGATAGGGTAATTTATTGTATATTTTAGCTCCTGAAACCGCTAAGGTTTTCGTTTTAAAATTTGTTTTACATTTTGGAATGAATAATGGACTGTTTAAAGTATAACGAGTAGAATATAATACCGGTCTTTTACTTATACATGGATTTAGATATGGTGGTGATAGGTCGTTTATGATTTTAAAAATCAAGATGCATTTCTGATATTTAATTCTTTCCTCTAATGACCGCCATTTCAATTTACTCATTAAAACATTTTGGGGTGTAAAATATTCGGCACGAAGAACTAATCGTGCATATCTATTTTGTAATTTTTGCAACTTTGTTAGATTTTGTTTCGAAGTATTTCCCCATACTGAATTACAGTAGTTTAAATGCGGTAGGATAAGAGAATAGTATAATGTAATCAGATTCTTACGGGAAATATAATTGCGTATACGTCTAATGCAGGCAATCGTACCCGATACTTTCCTAACAACTTCTTTTACATGTAACGACCTTGTTAAACTTTTGTCTAGTGTTACACCTAGATATTTCATACTTTCGACTGAGTCGAGTACATTGTCACTGTAACGAATACAAATATTATTATTTTGAATTTTTCTTTTGGAACCAAAAAGTATTGTTTTTGTTTTATTTGCATTTAAAAACAGTCCATTGTATTTTAGCCATTTCAAGATACGGGAAAAATCTTTTTGGAGATTGTATTCACAAACTCTATAATACTTTCCATGATGAAATACTGCCGTGTCATCTGCATATAAGGAAATCTTTGTCTTAGAACGGAGTTGCAGGTTACAAATATCATTCACATAGAGGCAGAAAATTAATGGCCCCAGTATTGGTCCTTCTGGAATTCCTGATTTCACAGTTAGAAAATTACTCTTCGACCCTTTCAAGAATACACATTGTTGCCTATTAGATAGATAGGATTCGAACCACTCAAGTTCAACTCCCTCAATACCATACAATAACATTTTCTTAATAATCAATGGATGTGGTATAACGTCGAACGCCTTTTTCAGGTCAAGAAAAATGGCTCCAGTGACCAGACCTTTGTCCATATTGTCAAGTATACCTTCGACTATTTCAGTCAAGCATGTTAGAGTTGAATGCCCTGGTCTAAAACCTGATTGCCGTTCACTTAACAAAGAATGTTTGTTTAAGTAAGAGTATATCTGATTGTGCACTGCTTTTTCAAATATCTTTGACATTGTGGGGAGAATGGAAATAGGTCGGTAGTAGTTAATTTCATTTTGTTTCCACCTTTATGAATAGGGGTTATTTTAGCAACTTTAAATTCATGAGGAAATTTGAATTCATGTGCTGTTTGCGGTAATGTTTGCAATGCATTTATATTGAGATGAGAATCATTTGCTCCTGTTAGTTGGCTTTGAATATTATTGAAACTTTCATTAAACAATTCTGCTACTTTTTCTTTGTCTACTACAATTTGGTCATTTACAAGAATTTTATAATCAGAATTGGCATCTTTCTTTGAGAGTAAGTTTTTGAGTACTTTCCAGGATTTTTCATATCATTACCATTTTCAATGCACAGATTCTTATAATATTATTTCTTTAACTTCTTGTTTAGTACATTTGCCCTATTTCTGAATTCTTTAAACTTTTCCCAGTAGTCTGTAGTTCTGTGTTTATCAAATTTGCATTTAAAATAATTCCTATCTCTTGCGATCCATAAATATTCGTTGGTAATCCAGGGTGACCCCCTAGAACGTTTTCTTACTGTGACATACGGTGCATGAAGATCACAAATGTCTTTGAATTTACATTTGAAAATATTCCACATATTCTCAACATTGTGATTGTTTAAGTACAAATTATCCCAGTTTATATCTTTAACATCATTTTTGAAAGAATTTTCATTCAACTTTCTAAATGAACGGTAGGTACTCACAAAACATATAGAGGGCGGTGGTTTTTCTTTCAATACAAGGTATATCAATAAATGATCACTTAGACCGATAGACCCTATACCGCAAATATGATTCAAGAATAGATGGCGGCCTTCCTCCCACACTGCGCAAGTTTGTTTGTTTGTTTGTTTTAACTGACTGGTTTTACCTGACTGGTTATTCTACTAAACTATTGTTCAGGTTTCATGAACTCCCCCGATGATGTAATGAGACTTGGTTATAATAATTAATGCCTTACCAAAAGGCACTAGCGCACCGAATTGGGTTTTGAACCCGGGACCTTCCATGAACGAGACCACTGCTCTACCACTGAGCCATCGTCCCTCCTTTTCTGAAGTACATCATATCGACTTTACGACTGTGATATCATTTTCATTATCCCGTTTATGTTATTCAATTTTGTTGACAGAGAGACATGTATACATCGGGCCGTTTCTATGTTGTGATGGTCGTGCATCCAAACGATAAAAGATGCGAAAATAACTACAAGGAATTCACACCTCTCGAAGGTAAGGGATCCTTACTTTCTATGTTGGGTTCAATTGGCAACATGTAAATCTCATGATTCTCATCGTATCCTTTCGAATGATGGTGCATCTAATTTATTATAATAATTATGTTATGATTCTTTGAAAATAGTAAATACATGTACAATGTTATGTCATAAATGTGGAATATTGTTTTTTTACCCCAATTTGTGGAATGCTTTTGACAATGATTTATTCCTAAAAGATCTAGTTTATAGTATACATTCTCTGATTTTATTGAATAGTAATTGGCGAGTGTTTGTTTTGTGTGACTGCTAAAGCATGGGTACGCTACTATGTTTATCGACTAGGGGACCTACGTCCTTAAGTCATAACTGACTCACAAATGGCACTAATATAGCACATCGACACGGTTTCGATCATTGGGCCTAACAGTTACTAGGCCATTGCTTTGCCACTGAATCATGACTGTACGCAGCGGGGCTAGGGTAGGGGGCAGCCCCCCCCCCCCCGCCAACAAAAATGCAATCAGTTATCAATAATTTATTGCATTTCCCCCAGGTCCCCAACAGAAAAAAAAATCCTCTGTGTGGCCATGCCTTAAACCATAATGCATGGCCGTTTCCCGTATCAGATATTGTATTCGCATTTCGAACATATAACTTAATTGTAGAAATGAAAAGCTTTCTTAGGTATGTTGAAACTGAAGCTGATATCTAAAACTATTCAACAAAGGCCCCTTTCAACCGATCCAGCTTTAATTCTTGAGTTATGAAAAACACAAAAAACAAACAAATGGGGTATGAATATTTTAGTTGTTAACTGTAGGTATGTATTATGTGTGGCAACATTGGATTACCTACTGTACATTACCTATATTCTGCATTTTCTATTATTTCAGAATCGTTTTTCTACTACCCGATGTACTAACTATTTTTTTTAAATTGTATTCTTTCAGCTCAATATACAGGCTCATCCGAACGCACAAAAATTGTAACACTGAGAGTGGAACACACACTAGACAGTAAGTACTATGTCACATTTCACTGCTTATTGTGATAAAAGAAGGCTTCAGTGATATAAAAATCTTATCAAAACCACATAGATTTAGTGTAGATGTGAATTGCCTCATAATTCGCTGTCATCATATTTGGTGGAATAACCAATCAATAATCAAATTGAATCAATATGTGTGCACAGGTTTTTCATTCAGCGAAACTCGTTGTTACACCATGAAGAAAGTACTCCAGCTTACTTTTATATCCCGAGTGTGAGGGAAATTGTAGTATGATGAGAATTCCTTATGGCGGTAGGCTCCATGAAGGCATAGTTCTGTATACATGAATGTTATAATGATTGCAATTTGGAAACTTTATGATTTGATAATTGATACAGTGGACTGCACTGTCGTTTTCCATGGGCAGTCAAACGTGCATATGAATACTGCTCAAGGGAGACACGAAAATCAGCCTTTATGAGCTGGTAGTATTTATGTCAGGCTCCTTTAATACAAGTTTCAATAGGAAACTATGCTCAATGGACACCAAATAATGGGGTCTCTATAGTCTTGGTCGTCATTGAAGTAGGTTTGACTGTACTTGAACATTGTATTCAGTCACGTATTTTCTTTATAAATCTGTCAATCCATTGCTTGGCTAGCATTTTTTACCAGGCGTTATACTAAAAGTACCTATTTCACACGAATACTCAGTATTATCTCATTCTTATCTTGTGCTGTAGAATATTGGAAGCCGGTTCTGGTCACTTTAGTGGTGCTCATAGTCATTGCTATCCTGTCTTCTATTATTACCTTTGCTGTACCCGTTTTGATGTAAGTGCATCGTACTTTTATCTAAACCCAAAGATTTCAGGTATCTTAGTCTAACTGGAATTTAAACGTTCAATTTGCCTACCATTATGGTAAACTATATTGTACATTTAAGACATGGTGACAAGCTTGTTAATTTTCAATTAAACATGTATTAAAACTTCAAGAAAAGTATTATGATGCTAATAGGGGACATAAAAATAATTATAGTAACAATCAGAGAAAAAAATTCTGACTATTTGAACTGTACCCCGAAATCATTTACCTTGCAATTTCTGTCATATTATTGCCATCATTTTGCCATAATCAATGCAATACACAAGCAGCTAAATTAATAAATAAGAAAATTGTATATGCCTTACCGTTTTTCTAAACAATTAATCGTATTTGAAGTAATATATAAATACATGCGTGTACAATTATATTCATGATTTCCTTGTATCTTTCCAATTCTTGTGTCTATATGTGTAATAATTACAATGCGTATGTATTGTAAGAACAAATTATTCATCTACTATGTGAATTAACTTTTCTAATAAATACAAAACGACGTTTCAATATCCATTTTCAGACGAAAGATGGCAAAATGCAGTAGGCCTACTAGGGCACGTGATTTTGAAGGAGGTAAAAACAATTCAACAAAATCCCTTTTATAAAATGACTTTGTCATATTTTATTCATTATATTGCTACCCTTTATTCTTCCTTTGTATTATTTTAATAAGTTGGCAAGGTATTCATGCATTCATCAATCATGATTGTCATTTCTTTTAGACAAAAAAAGGGCTGAGAAATGTCATAGTCTTGCCCCAAAGTTTTCACGATCACGATGTTCATGCGTACATGTGAAGACACTTGGCATTCTGCTTTAGTTCCAAAGTGATATTTATGCTAAGTTACTGCGTATAAATAGCAAATTTGAGTTGATTTATCGATTTTTTTTTCTTCTTCTTCAGTTTTCATAGTCATGGAATGCATTAAACTGACTTTGTATTTATATACATCCATCTATATTTTGCATGTTACATGCACACATTTGTCACCTTACTTTACAAATGTTCTAATACTATCTTCAGTCAGTGTCATAAAAAAATTGTTGTATTGGTTGCATTTGCATCATGTACACTTAGAAGAATTGCTTTCTTATTGTAATGTATTTCAGCTAGTAAGCAAATAATTACCGTTGGTGAAGGTGATGGGACAAACTATCACTTCCGAGGCGATCTGGATGCAGCTATCTTTCCGAAGCGAAGCTGAGGAAAGATAGCGTTTACATTCTGATCGAAGAGGAAGTGATAGTTTGCCATCGCCTGAAACCAAAAGGTGATTATTTGCTTTATATTCCACATCTAAAACAATTTAACTACAAAAAGAAAAGGACGTGTATGCATTTACATAAAAGACACCTAGGCCTAAATTCACACCCAAAAAGTTTAAGTTTAACCCAACCCCTTGAGGGTACGGTGCGCGCATGTGTTTTCTTTAATTGCGCTCAATGGTAATGCGCGCTTAGTTTAATTACGCCTGTTTTAGTGCGCTTTTGGAGAATCTTCAGTGAAAGTGCGTTGCCCTGTGTAGATAGTACCTCTATCTTCAGTGAAAGTGCGTTGCACTGTGTAGATAGTAGTACTATCTACACAGTGTAACGAACTTTTTGCTTCTCCCATCAATAATGGGCGAACTATCTTTCATCACGTGATTTTCTTTTGACCAATCGTAGAGCAAGATGCTTAGTATGTGGAATATAATATGGATTATTGCTTTAGAGAGACGTACAAGCTCTAAATAGTTTTATTATTATTGACTATTACAACAACACCCAAGCCAATGAGAACAACACCCAAGCCAATGAGAACAACACCCAACCCCATGAGAACAACGACGAAGCAACCGATAATACAGAGGTACGTTTACTAATTTTAAAATTTTGTAAATTGCATGTTGTGTTGAGATGTCCTAGGTGAGTGGTTTAAAGACGTATAGGAGTCAGCTCTCATGGGGAATTCGACACCATTCGGGTGTTTACCCATAACAGGTGCTGTCAGTCACCATGATTAGCCTTCAGTTTTATGACCAACAGGTCTCATTGAATGCTTTGCATGTTCCACCCATATCCCCATTTGGTAAAGTCCTTATCTTATCATTCCCTCACTCGGAGACTCTCCGAGAGACTAGGGGGTATTTCTTGATATGATTACGGGTTTGCTGTGTGCAGACTTGTACACCCATTAAAGGGATCCGGTAACTTTGTCTCAGATTCTAAAACAAAATTCTGGAATTAGCTCATGCTGCAATGATAGTTATAAACCTTTAGGTCAGTCAGGAACCCCATGACTTCTGCAGACAGATTGCCTGTCTGATTATCAAGATATTTATGATTGGAATTACAAATTTTGGAAACCGTTTGCCAAACGGTTTTCATTACACTACAGTCTATTGGGAAAAACGAGTATGGTAAAACCGGTCACTCAAAGTTTTTTACTTTTTCGAGGCACTTCTTGATCATTTACAAGCGCAATTTTTTTTAGGGCTTCAATATTACACTATTTCACAGACACTGATAACACGTAGAGCCGTGCATCTCAGATTTAACATTGTTACACGATCCCTTTAACGGTGTCAGCTAAATATAGGCTTCTTTCACATGTAAACTGACGGCCCTCTCCCTTTAAATGCCAAGTAAACATCTTTTTGTTTTCCTTCATGGAACGAGTTTCTTCTCAGAACGGTATTTTCAAATGTTCCTGTATACTATAAGTTGATACACGTGTAGTACTTTCGTCATTCAGCACGTACATGGCATGTTACTTAAGCATTGTCACTTCATTAATAATTTTGTTGTTGTTTTTTATACAAATAATCACACGTGACGAGTGTTGATATGTTCAGATACAACAAACTAAGAAATAAGGGTGCGATTCTGCTACGATAGCAGCACCCTCTGCCAAATACTCGTAGGTGGATGCCAGTCTGCACCCAAATTGCAACCTAATTCTCAGTGTGAAGAATGTTGATTCTCACCCTATTTATTGGCAGCCATAAGAATGAATTTAACATTTATATTTAAATTAATACGTCATATTTGTTTTATTATTATTATATATATTTTTTTGTTGTTGTTTTTTTTTGGGGGGTATGCTTTGCATTTATCAACTTACAGGATTTTTACGTTAGTCAACTTACGAGGAATAAGTTTGTAAAAATGGAAAAGAAGTACAACACGTACCTCTGGGATATTGTAACGGTGTCCGTATTCTACGCTCTTCCAGTCGTTCAACTTGTCGTAACCTACCAAGTGGTAAGATGATTAGTTTGTTCAGGCCCCTTATAGATTGTAAGTGGACCGGAGGTAGGGGATGGCTTTTTAATGTGGGCTTTAGGTGAAGGCAGGTGTAATTCCCAAGGTCATACACTTATGTTCTTATTAGACTGCACATGCATAATGTTTAATATCTCGAAAACTGATAAGATTTTTAAAAATGCATGTTCACCGTTTTTGTATAGTGAATGGTCTTTCCA